>NC_092720.1:202226096-202520018 GCF_047496885.1 Scyliorhinus torazame
GTTTCCAGCGGCTGTGGCAGCCCGAGCCGGGGCCGGCAGGCAGCCCGCTGCTCTGCCACCTCCACCAGCAGGACCTCCGCCTCTTCTGCTCCGAGGACCTGCAGCTGGTGTGCCGGGCTTGCCGCAGCTCGGCCCAGCACAGCGCCCACAGCTGCACGGCCATCAAGAGCGCCTACACCGTCTGCAAGGTCAGCACAGCCCGGCTGCTGGCCACTGCTTTCCTGCCACCCGACCCCTGCCCACCCCGACCCCTGCCACCCTGCCACCTGCCTGCTGCCCCCTGCCACCCTGTCCCCTGCCACCTGCCTGCTGCCCCCTGCCTGCCAGCCCCCCTGCCACCTGCCTGCCAGCCCCCCTGCCCTCCACCCGGACCCCTGCCACCCCCCTGACCCCTGCCACCCCCTGACCCCTGCCACCCCCCTGACCCCTGCCACCCCCTGACCCCTGCCACCCCCTGACCCCTGCCACCCCCCTGACCCCTGCCACCCCCTGACCCCTGCCACCCCCTGACCCCTGCCACCCCTGACCCCTGCCACCCCCTGACCCCTGCCACCCCCTGACCCCTGCCACCCCCTGACCCCTGCCACCCCCTGACCCCTGCCACCCCCTGACCCCTGCCACCCCCTGACCCCTGCCACCCCCCTGACCCCTGCCACCCCCTGACCCCTGCCACCCCCTGACCCCTGCCACCCCCTGACCCCCTGCCACCCCCTGACCCCTGCCACCCCCTGACCCCTGCCACCCCCTGACCCCTGCCACCCCCCTGACCCCTGCCACCCCCTGACCCCTGCCACCCCCTGACCCCTGCCACCCCCTGACCCCTGCCACCCCCCTGACCCCTGCCACCCCCCGCCCCTGCCACCCCCCGGCCCCTGCCACCCCCGGCCCCCTGCCACCCCCGGCCCCTGCCACCCCCTGCCCCTGCCACCCCCTGCCGACCCCTGGCCCCTGCCACCCCCCTGCCGACCCCTGGCCCCTGCCACCCCCTGCCGACCCCTGGCCCCTGCCACCCCCCTGCCGACCCCTGGCCCCCTGCCACCCCCCTGCCGACCCCTGGCCCTGCCACCCGCCCACCCCTGCCACCCGCCACCCCCTGCCACCCGCCACCCCCTGCCACCCGCCACCCCCTGCCACCCGCCACCCCCTGCCACCCGCCACCCCCCTGACCCCCGCCACCCCCTGACCCCCGCCACCCCCTGACCCCCGCCACCCCCTGACCCCCGCCACCCCCTGACCCCCGCCACCCCCTGACCCCCGCCACCCCCTGACCCCCGCCACCCCCCCTGACCCCCCGCCCCCCCGCCACCCGCCCCCTGACCCCCGCCACCCCCTGACCCCCGCCACCCCCTGACCCCCCGCCACCCCCTGACCCCCGCCACCCCCTGACCCCCGCCACCCCCTGACCCCCGCCACCCTCCTGACCCCCGCCACCCCCTGACCCCCCGCCACCCCCCTGACCCCCGCCACCCCCTGACCCCCGCCACCCCCCTGACCCCCGCCACCCCCTGACCCCCCGCCACCCCCTGACCCCCGCCACCCCCCTGACCCCCGCCACCCCCTGACCCCCGCCACCCCCTGACCCCCGCCACCCCCTGACCCCCGCCACCCCCTGACCCCCGCCACCCCCTGACCCCCGCCACCCCCTGACCCCCGCCACCCCCTGACCCCCGCCACCCCCTGACCCCCGCCACCCCCCTGACCCCCGCCACCCCCTGACCCCCGCCACCCCCCTGACCCCCGCCACCCCCTGACCCCCGCCACCCCCTGACCCCCGCCACCCCCTGACCCCCGCCACCCCCTGACCCCCGCCACCCCCCTGACCCCCGCCACCCCCTGACCCCCGCCACCCCCCTGACCCCCGCCACCCCCTGACCCCCGCCACCCCCCTGACCCCCCGCCACCCCCTGACCCCCGCCACCCCCCTGACCCCCCCACCGCCACCCCCTGACCCCCGCCACCCCCTGACCCCCCGCCACCCCCCTGACCCCCGCACCCCCTGACCCCCGCCCACCGCCCCTGACCCCCGCCACCCCCTGACCCCCGCCACCCCCTGACCCCCGCCACCCCCGACCCGCCCTGACCCCCGCCACCCCCTGACCCCCGCCACCCCCTGACCCCCGCCACCCCCCTGACCCCCGCCACCCCCTGACCCCTGCCACCCCCTGCCACCCCCTGCCACCCCCTGCCACCCTCTGCCGACCCCTGCCGACCCCTGCCACCCTCTGCCCACCCCCTGCCGACCCCTGCCACCCCCTGCCACCCCCTGACCCCCTGCCGACCCCTGCCACCCCCTGACCCCTGCCACCCTGACCCCTGCCACCCCTGACCCCCTGCCACCCCCTGACCCCTGCCACCCCCCTGACCCCTGCCACCCCTGACCCCTGCCACCCCTGACCCCTGCCACCCCTGACCCCCCTGCCACCCCTGACCCCTGCCACCCCTGACCCCTGCCACCCCTGACCCCCTGCCACCCCCCTGACCCCTGCCACCCCCTGACCCCTGCCACCCCCCTGACCCCTGCCACCCCCTGACCCCTGCCACCCCCTGACCCCTGCCACCCCCTGACCCCTGCCACCCCCTGACCCCTGCCACCCCCTGACCCCTGCCACCCCCTGACCCCTGCCACCCCCTGACCCCCTGCCACCCCCTGACCCCTGCCACCCCCTGACCCCTGCCACCCCCTGACCCCTGCCACCCCCCTGACCCCCTCCCTGCCACCCCCTGCCACTGCCCTGACCCCTGCCACCCCCTGACCCCTGCCACCCCCTGACCCCTGCCACCCCCTGACCCCTGCCACCCCCTGACCCCTGCCACCCCCTGACCCCTGCCACCCCCTGACCCCTGCCACCCCCTGACCCCCTGCCACCCCCTGACCCCTGCCACCCTGACCCCCTGACACCCTGACCCTGCCACCCCCTGACCCTGCCACCCCCTGACCCCTGCCACCCCCTGACCCCTGCCACCCCCTGACCCCTGCACCCCCTGCCACCCCCTGACCCCTGCCACCCCCTGACCCCCTGCCACCCCCTGACCCCTGCCACCCCCTGACCCCTGCCACCCCCTGACCCTGCCACCCCCTGACCCCCTGCCACCCCCCCTGACCCCTGCCACCCCCTGACCCCTGCCACCCCTGACCCCTGCCACCCCCCTGACCCCTGCCACCCCCTGACCCCCTGCCACCCCCTGACCCCTGCCACCCCCTGACCCCTGCCACCCCCTGACCCCTGCCACCCCCCCTGACCCCTGCCACCCCCCTGACCCCTGCCACCCCCTGACCCCTGCCACCCCCTGACCCCCTGCCACCCCCCTGACCCCTGCCACCCCCTGACCCCTGCCACCCCCTGACCCCTGCCACCGCACCCCTGACCCCTGCCACCCCCTGACCCCTGCCACCCCCTGACCCCTGCCACCCCCTGACCCCCTGCCACCCCCCTGACCCCTGCCACCCCCTGACCCCTGCCACCCCCTGACCCCTGCCACCCCCTGACCCCTGCCACCCCCCTGACCCCTGCCACCCCCTGACCCCTGCCACCCCCTGACCCCTGCCACCCCCTGACCCCCTGCCACCCCCTGACCCCTGCCACCCCCTGACCCCTGCCACCCCCCTGACCCCTGCCACCCCCTGACCCCTGCCACCCCCTGACCCCCTGCCACCCCCTGACCCCCTGCCACCCCCTGACCCCCTGCCACCCCCCTGACCCCTGCCACCCCCTGACCCCTGCCACCCCCCTGACCCCTGCCACCCCCTGACCCCCTGACCCCCTGCCACCCCCTGACCCCTGCCACCCCCTGACCCCTGCCACCCCTGACCCCTGCCACCACCTGACCCCTGCCACCCCCTGACCCCTGCCACCCCCTGACCCCTGCCACCCCCTGACCCCTGCCACCCCCCTGACCCCCTGCCACCCCCTGACCCCTGCCACCCCTGACCCCTGCCACCCCCCTGACCCCTGCCACCCCCTGACCCCTGCCACCCCCTTGACCCCTGCCACCCCCCTGACCCCTGCCACCCCCTGACCCCTGCCACCCCCTGACCCCTGCCACCCCCTGACCCCCTGCCACCCCCCTGACCCCTGCCACCCCCTGACCCCTGCACACCCCCTGACCCCTGCCACCCCCTGACCCCTGCCACCTCCCTGACCCCTGCCACCCCCTGACCCCTGCCACCCCCTGACCCCTGCCACCCCCCTGACCCCTGCCACCCCCTGACCCCTGCCACCCCCTGACCCCTGCCACCCCCTGACCCCTGCCACCCCCTGACCCCTGCCACCCCCTGACCCCTGCCCACCCCCCTGACCCCTGCCACCCCCTGACCCCTGCCACCCCCTGACCCCTGCCACCACCCTGACCCCTGCCACCCCCTGACCCCTGCCACCCCCTGACCCCTGCCACCCCCTGACCCCTTGCCACCCCCTGACCCCTGCCACCCCCCTGACCCCTGCCACCCCCTGACCCCTGCCACCACCCTGACCCCTGCCACCCCCTGACCCCTGCCACCCCCTGACCCCTGCCACCCCCTGACCCCTGCCACCCCCTGACCCCTGCCACCCCCTGACCCCTGCCACCCCCTGACCCCTGCCACCCCCCTGACCCCTGCCACCCCCTGACCCCTGCCACCCCTGACCCCTGCCACCCCCTGACCCCTGCCACCCCCCTGACCCCTGCCACCCCCTGAACCCCTGCCACCCCCTGACCCCCTGCCACCCCCTGACCCCTTGCCACCCCCTGACCCCTGCCACCCCTGACCCCTGCCACCCCCTGACCCCTGCCACCCCCTGACCCCTGCCACCCCCCCTGACCCCTGCCACCCCCTGACCCCTGCCACCCCCTGACCCCTGCCACCCCCTGACCCCTGCCACCCCCTGACCCCTGCCACCCCCTGACCCCTGCCACCCCCTGACCCCTGCCACCCCCTGACCCCTGCCACCCCCTGACCCCTGCCACCCCCTGACCCCTGCCACCCCCTGACCCCTGCCACCCCCTGACCCCTGCCACCCCCTGACCCCTGCCACCCCCTGACCCCTGCCACCCCCTGACCCCTGCCACCCCCTGACCCCTGCCACCCCCCTGACCCCTGCCACCCCCTGACCCCTGCCACCCCCTGACCCCTGCCACCCCCTGACCCCTGCCACCCCCTGACCCCTGCCACCCCCTGACCCCTGCCACCCCGCTGACCCCTGCCACCCCCTGCTGACCCCTGCCACCCCCTGCTGACCCCTGCCACCCCCTGCTGACCCCTGCCACCCCCTGCTGACCCCTGCCACCCCCTGCTGACCCCTGCCACCCCCTGCTGACCCCTGCCACCCCCTGCTGACCCCTGCCACCCCCTGCTGACCCCTGCCACCCCCTGACCCCTGCCACCCCCTGACCCCTGCCACCCCCTGACCCCTGCCACCCCCTGACCCCTGCCACCCCCTGACCCCTGCCACCCCCTGACCCCTGCCACCCCCTGACCCCTGCCACCCCCTGACGCCCCGCCTCGCCCCGCCTCGCCTCGCCTCCCCCTTCTTAGCCCCCAGCAATGCCATGCTGGGCTAGGTTTGATGGGTCAGAACCCCTTTGCCCAAGCATTTGCTCCTCGTGCCCCATTTCCCCCCTTCTCTCATTATGTGGGCAACAGGGCAAACTGCTCATTGGTGGGGAGGGTCGGTCAGTCACAGCATGAGCACTGACTGATCACTCCAATCCCCCAACTTCCCAGGGGATTCGATCAGTCAGGAAGTCCCGAATGTGGCAGATGCCGCCCCATGGGTGGCATTTGCATGACTCCGGAGTCAGATGGTGGGGAGTGGGTTTGAGCCCCTGCCCCCAGACACCCAAGTGCATAAATCCAGGCTGACGTGCCAGTGGAGAACTGAGGGAGTGTCTGGCCATAAGATGTAAGAGCAGAATTAGGCCACTCGGCCCATCGAGTCTGCTCCGCCATTCAATCATGGCTGATAATTTCTCATCCCCATTCTCCTGCCTTCTCCCCATAACCCCTGACCCCCTTATTAATCAAGAACCTTACTATCACTGGCTGAAGAAATTCCTCCTCATTTCTGTTTTAAAGGATCGTCCCCTTTAGTCTGAGATGATGTCGTCTGGTTCTAGTTTTTCCGACAAGTGGAAACATCCTCTCCACGTCCACTCAATCCAGGCCTCGCAGTATCCTGTAAGTTTCAATAAGATCCCCTCTCATCCTTCTAAACTCCAACGAGTACAGACCCAGAGTCCTCAAACGTTCCTCATACACAGGCCGCTGGAGGTGTCGCCTTGCGGATGGGATATTTTGGAGGCCCGAGCTGCCCTCTCAGGCGAATGGCAAAAGACTTCACGGCCGTTAAATCACCGAAGAACACGGTGTCGTGACCCGAATTGATCCCTCAGTTAACGTCACTGAAATAAAAAGATTACTTGCTCATTGCTTTTTGTGGGATCCTGCTGTGCGCCAATCGGCTGCCACGTTTCCTGCAAGTCCGGTTTCCGAGGCGTCAGTAAAAGTACTTGATTGGCTTCGATGGGGGTGTATTGGGATTGGGATAAGTGAGACAATCTTTTCTTTATAATCATGACTGTCCACTTTCAGTGCATTGAGCCAGGTTTGAACAGGGAAGTCCACCTCTCGTTCTCACTTCCCACGGGGAGCTCTGAAAAGGGACAGCATTTCACCAAGAATGTGACTGCCCACTCCCACCTGCCCGCTTAACCTCATCTGAAAACAGGCAGAGAGGCACCGGAGACTTGTCCTTTCACTGCCCCTGTTCACATGTCACAAATGAAGGCAAGAACAGATGGGTCGCAGGCAGTATTTTTTAACAATATATTCGCCCGCTGGATGTGGGACTCACTTGCTAGGCCGAGAATTGTTGCCTACCCTTTGAGAAGGTGGTGCTGGGAATACAGCCTTCTCGGCCTGCTGCAGTCCATGTGGTGTAGGTACACCCACTGCGCTGTCAGGGAGGGAGGTCCAGCATTTTGATCCAGCGGCAGTGAAGGAACGGCCGATTAAGTTTCTCAAGTCCCGATGGTGAGAGGCGCGGAGGGGAACTTGCGGGTTTGTGGAAATATAGAACGGAGAAAGGACCGGCCTCTTTAGAAAATAGAAAGAGAAGTGGAAGAACAGCAGGTCGCGGCACACCGTTTGCGAACTGTGTGTCATGGCGTTGAGCACTTAGTGAGGACACATCAGTTTGTGACGATAAGGAATAAGATGGGTTCTGCCCCTTTTAGGAGCTCTGTGTTGACCTTCGAGCGAGAGCAACCGAGCTGACGCGACCAATATTTTATCTCCCTTCAAGGCGAACTCGATTCAGCTGCTCCAGAAGAAACTGAGCGAATATCGCGATTCACACGCAGCAACAGGACTGAAGATCTCCGAAACCCTGGTGAGATTTTCTACTTGTGAAATCAACAGAGGCCTTATTAAATCCACGTGTATGGGTGCAGTTTACAAAGAGGTTATATTGTAAAGGCCTCTGCCATTCGAACAGTGCCCTATTTTAACCTGCATGGCTCGGTGGGTAACACTCTGGTCTAGAAACGAAAATCGCTTATTGCCACAAGTAGGCTTCAAATGAAGTTACTGTGAAAAGCCCCTAGTCGCCACATTCCGGCGCCTGTTCGGGGAGGCTGGTAGAGGAAGGGGGGGGCCACGAGGGAAGGGGGGGAACGAGTCAGGCGGGGGAACGAGCCTGGCGGGTAAATGAGAGACAGGAGGGTGGACAGTCCTATTTTTCCCAACCTCTTCTCCGAGCTGAACTTCATCACTGTTGGTAATATAGTGGTAAACCTCCACTGTAACCGTTACAATGTCTGAAGCTCGGTGCCCGCAATACTCCAGCAGAGGCTTTTACCAGCAGTTTATAATGTGCCAGCCATGATCTCTTTGTTTTATCTGTTATCCTTCAACTTGTAAACCCGAGTAACCCCCATGCTTTTCAAACCACCTTATCAATTGGCCTTGACACCTCTAAGGTTTAGGAATATCCACATGTTGTAAAAGTCAAGTCTAAGAGTGCTGTGGCTCCTTGTAATTATGAATGAAGAATTTAAAAAAGACTTACATTTGTATATCCCCTTGAACCGCAGGACAAGAGGGGAGATCTTCCAACTAACAAAGTACTTTTGAAGTGTGAACATAGAACAGTACAGCACAGAACAGGCCCTTCGGCCCTCGATGTTGTGCCGAGCTTTGTCCGAAACCAACATCAAGCTATCCCACTACCTGTCGCTCTGGTGTGCTCCATGTGCCTATCCAATAACCGCTTGAAAGTTCCTAAAGTGTCCGACTCCACTATCACAGCAGGCAGTCCATTCCACACCCTAACCACTCTGAGTAAAGAACCTACCTCGGACATCCCTCCTATCTTCCACCCTGAATCTTATAGTTATGCCCCCTTGTAACAACTACATCCATCCGAGGAAATAGTCTCTGAACGTCCACTCTATCTATCCCCCTCATCATCATATAAACCTCTATTAAGTCGCCTCTCATCCTCCTCCACGCCAAAGAGAAAAGCCCTAGCTCCCTCAACCTTTCCTCATAAGACCTATCCTCCAATCCAGGCAGCATCCTGGTAAATCTCCTTTGCACCCTTTCCAATGCTTCCACATCCTTCCAATAGTGAGGTGATCAGAACTGCGCACAGTACTCCAAATGTGGTCTCACCAGGGTCCTGCAGCATAACCCCTCGGCTCTTAAACTCAAGCCCCCTGTTAATAAACGCAAACACACTATAGGCCTTCTTCACGGCTCTGTCCACTTAAGAGTGGCAGCCTTCAGAGATCTGTGGACATGAACAAATGATTTTGTGGTAAATGTTTCTAGCAAAGGTGGTTGATGGCTCCGGGATGGGACTGGGGAAATGGGGATTTGTTTTGATTGTCAGTCAGCTGTCTCGGTGGGCTAATCTGATTCCAAACAACCATTCCCAGGATCATACCAACCGCCTGCAGGATCAGATGGTGGCGGAGTTTGCGGAGCTGCAGCAGTTCCTCCAGCAGCGGGAGCGGGCCTTGATCCAGAGGCTGAGAGCCGTGGCCGAGTCCGCCATCAACCAGCTGGTGGAAAACATGGCACTGATCTCGGAGCGATGCGTCCTCATTGAACGGGCGCTCGAAGAGATTCAGTCGACGCAGGAGGAGACGCAGCTTCTGAGGGTAAGAACCTGCTCCAGGGGGGGGTCCGACAAAGTAGCGGGTAGAATCGTCCACGTTTCTGTGCCCGGGGCATGAAGGGAGCTCTGGAGTCACTGGGTCAGTCACTCGGAGAGGCTAATGGAACGTTAGCCTTTATCGCGAGAGGACAGTGAGACCTTGCTTCAATCGTATGAGAGATTGGTTAGACGGCACCTGGAGTATGTCGTGTTCAGCACAGTAAGGTAACACGGGCTGCAATTGGATGCAGCTTTACCTGAGAGATACTCCACACCTTGAAGTTAGTTCCGTATGATTTATTGAACCTGTCACACAGTTGGCTCAATCCTCTGAGTTCGACTCTCTGCTAACCTAGTGTGATTAATCTGTCCAACTGAACCAGACTAGCCACGTGCTGTAGGAGTTGTATGATACATACACCCTGACTCACACTGTAGATGTCACAAGTGGAAAGAGGCGGAGTGTGAATGCCTCGTGCCTTTTAGAGTGGGAAACCACCCCCAAGTGTTCTGCCTGCTGATTGGTTATGTCCTGTTCTCTGTATTCATTAGCTGCCTGTTTGTATATCATTACGTGCATGTCTGCATAATGAGACAGAGTACTGTGTTCATCTTTGGTTTCCTTACCTCGGGATATTATTGCCATAAAGGGAGGGCAACGGAGGTTCACCACACTTGTTCCGGGGATGACTGTGCTATGAAGTGAGATTGGGAAACTGGACCTGTATTCTCTAGAGTTTCAAAGAGCGAGCGGTCATCTCATTGAAACCTACAAAATACTTAATGGAAAAGGCCGGGTAGGTGCAGGTGAGATGTGTCCCCGAGTTGGGGAGTCAAGAACCAGGGAGCACAATTTCAAAATAAGGGCGATGTCACTTTGGAGCAGGACGAGTTGAAATGTCTTTACACAAGAGGTTGAATCTTTAGAGTTCTCTATCCCAGAGGGCTGTGGAAGCTCAGTCATTGAGTCTGTTTAAAGCAGAGATTGATAGGTTTCTGATTAACACAAGGTATGGAAGAACATAGAACATAAAACATTACAGCGCAGTACAGGCCCTTCGGCCCTCGATGTTGCGCCGACCTGTGAAACCACTCTAAAGCCCATCTACTCTATTCCCTTATCGTCCATATGTCTATCCAATGACCATTTGAATGCCCTTCGTGTTGGCGAGTCCACTACTGTTGCAGGCAGGGCATTCCATGCCCTTACTACTCTCTGAGTAAAGAACCTACCTCTGACATCTGTCTTATATCTATCTATCTCCCCTCAATTTAAAGCTATGTCCCCTCGTGCTAGACATAACCATCCGAGGAAAAAGGCTCTCACTGTCCACCCTATCCAATCCTCTGATCATCTTGTATACCTCAATTAAGTCACCTCTTAACCTTCTTCTCGCTGACAAAAACAGCCTCAAGTCCCTCAGCCTTTCCTCATAAGATCTTCCCTCCTTACCAGACAACATTCTGGTAAATCTCCTCTGCACCCTTTCCAATGCTTCCACATCCTTCCTAGAATGCGGCGACCAGAATTGCACGCAATACTCCAAATGCGGCCACACCAGAGTTTTGTACAGCTGAAACATGACCTCATGGCTCCGAAACTCAATCCCTCTACCAATAAAAGCGAACACACCGTACGCCTTCTTAACAACCCTCTCAACCTAGGTGGCAACTTTCAGGGATCTATGTACATGGACACCGAGATCTCTCTGCTCATCCACACTGCCAAGAATCTTACCATTAGCCCAGTACTCTGTCTTCCTGTTATTCCTTCCAAAATGAACCACCTCACACTTTTCTGCATTAAACTCCATTTGCCACCTCTCAGCCCAGCTCTGCAGCTTATCTATGTCCCTCTGTAACGTGTTACATCCTTCTGCACTGTCCACAACGCCACCGACTTTAGTGTCATCTGCAAATTTACTCACCCATCCTTCTACGCCCTCCCCCAGGTCATTTATAAAAATGACAAACAGCAGTGGCCCCAAAACAGATCCTTGTGGTACACCACTAGTAACTGAACTCCAGGCTGAACATTTCCCATCAATCACCACCCTCTGACTTCTTACAGCTAGCCAATTTCTGATCCAAACTGCTAAATCACCCTGAATCCCCAGCCTCCGTATTTTCTGCAGTAGCCTACCGTGGGGAACCTTATCAAACGCTTTACTGAAATCCATATACACCACATCAACTGCTTTACCCTCATCCACCTGTTTGGTCACCTACTCAAAGAACTCAATAAGGTTTGTGAGGCACGACCTACCCTTCATGGAAGAGGATGACTAGCCATTGAATGGCAGAGCAGGCTCGAGGGGCTGAATGGCCTGCTCCTGTTCCGAAGGAAAGTCCATCCCCCTGTTTTAAATTCTTCGCCCTGTGTACCGATCCCTGTGCCCCAATGGAACCGAATTTCGCACAATGACTCCGCTCTGTCCCGGGGCCAAATGGTCCGTGTGCGGTGATTCCCGAACTCTGGATCCAACCGGGTACCTCGTCGTTTTGTCAGGTGGTGCGTTCTGATTTTTGACCCTCCCCCAATCGATTCTCGTTATTGATCCCGATTCAGATTTGCTCGGTGTTTTCATAGAAACATAGAAAATAGGAGCAGGAGGAGGCCCTTCGTTCATCATGTTCATGCTTTTCCAGCCATCAGTTTGGATCCCATTTTAAGGAGGTTAGGGTTAGGGTGCCGGGTTGTTGAATGCGACTGAGCTGAGGGACTTGGGTTACGAGGAGACGCAGCCAAAGCTGAGGGTCATTCTCGACCCTCCCATAGGGCAGAGAAGGTCGCGAGGAGCTTTGAACAAGGGCTTCACAATCATGACGGATTTTGATAACAAAGAACAAAGAAATGTACAGCACAGGAACAGGCCCTTCGGCCCTCCAAGTCTGCGCCGACCGTGCTGCCCGTCTAAACTAAAATCTTCTACACTTCCGGAGTCCGTATCCCTCTATTCCCATCCTATTCATGTATGATGCCCCTTAAACGTCACTATCGTCCCTGCTTCCACCACCTCCTCCGGCAGCGAGTTCCAGGCACCCACTACCCTCTGTGTAAAAAAAACTTGCCTCGTACATCTCTAAACCTTGCCCCTCGCACCTTAAAGCTATGCCCCCTAGTAATTGACCCCTCTACCCCGGAAAAAAGCCTCTCGACTATCCACCCTGTCTATGCCCCTCATAATTGTGTAAGCCTCTATCAGGTCGCCCCTCGACCTCCTAAGGAGGAGCTCTTTCCTCCGGCTGAAGGGCCAGTGACCACAGCATTGAGGTGCTTGACCCCCAAAAAAAAAAGAAACAGGAGGGGAAAATTGGAAAGCATCTTTCTGTTTGCACAGCAGGTTGTCGTGATCGGGAATGCGTTGGCGGCAAAGGCGGAGCAAGCAGATTCACTGGTAGCATTCAAAAGAGAAGTCGATCGATACTTAGATGAAAGCGAATCCATGGCTCTGGATAAAGGGCTGTGTTAACTGCACAGCTCCATCCAATAAGGAGCTGGGAGAGGCCTGACTGTTTGATAGCCATGTTCTGTGCTGTTACTATTCTAAGATTCAATTGTGTTGTCCAAGGCATCCTTGCATTATTAATGGCTCCCTTGGTGACTAATTCCGAGATAACTACAGTGCAGCATCCCGTAGGCAATCGCCTGTGGAGGCAGACTCCTGATGTGTTGGGTATGCCGGGTGTGCGAGGACTGCGTTTGCTGCAGCGAGAGACAGGCTTCCAACACTTGAAGAAATGCAACTCAATTTTATTGAACTCTTAACTATCATACGTACTTTAACTGTGGGTTGACTCTATGCTGACTTGACTGGAGACCTGAGGCTAACCTGACCAGACTATCTTACTGCCACATGGTGTGTGTTCTAGTTGCTGCTCACGGGCTCTGACTGTCTCAGAGGCTGGGTCCCGAGAGAGTGGGAAAACTAGTGCCCACTGGCTTTATAGTGGTCGTGTCCTGTCTGGTGATTGGCTGCTGTGTTCTGTGTGTTAACTAGTCATCCTGTGTGTCAATCACTGCCTGTCTGTGCACCATCATCTACCTGTGTGCATATTATGACAACCCCCACTCTGGCTTCCGTCTTGCAACGACTTTTAATACGTAAAGCTTTTGTTTTTTGAAAGCAGGAACGTGCTTTCACCAATATTACAACTGTACAGCGGTGACACGGCAGTGTCCTCCTCGGGATACCAGCGGCAGGTGAAGCAATATAGTTCACTCTTAACGGCATTCTGAGAATGGCCAAACAGCCCACTTAGTCGTGCAGGCATAGGCAATAAATCCTGGCCTTGCCAACAACGCCCACAGCCCATAAATGGAAAAAGAACATCCTGTCTGCCTGAAACCCTCACATTGTTTATCCCTCTTAAATATTAATCCAATTCCCTTTTGAAAGTCGTGATGCGATCTGCTATCGCCACCCTTTCACGCAGCGCATTCCAGATCACACATTGTTGCATCAGATAAAAGGTTTCCTCATCTCCCCTGCGTCTCTCTTTTGGGCAGTGACCTTCCACCTGTGTCCCTTACCTATGCCATCAAAACACCACAATTTTCAGCCTCTCTATTATTAGTCCCCTTGCCCTTCAGTGCTCTGTGGTAACAATGCCAGATTCCCCACTTGCCCACGTCATTGAAGTCCCAGAATCCCTGTGTGGTTCGAGTGAATCTCCACTCGGAATCCTGGATATCCTCCCGAGAGCGCGCTCCGCAGACGGGGACACATTGTTTCTGCTGAGGTCTAAATGTTGTTTCAAAAAGGTTCTGCATAATGTCCTTGCTCTTGAACTTTGTTCCTTGGTGTTGAAAGCCAAGGATCCTGTAAGTTATTACAATGACTTGATCAATTTGTTCCACCACTTTCAAACAGCTTTGTATGTGAAATTTATTAGGTCACATACTCTGTGACTAACACCATGCTGTATCTCTCCTGGGAGTGCTCCCTGCAGAGGGAGCTTTACTCTGTATCCAACCCTGTGCTGTATCTGCCCTGGGAGTGTTTGATGGGGACAGTGTAGAATGAGCTTTACTCTGTATCTAACCCCGTGCTGTACCTATCCTGGGAGTGTTTGATGGGGACAGTGCAGAGGGAGCTTTACTCTGTATCTAACCCCGTGCTGTACCTGTCCTGGGAGTGTTTGATGGGAGTGTAGAGGGAGCTTCGCTCTGTATCTAACCCTGTGCTGTACCTGTCCTGGGAGTGTTTGATGGGACAGTGTAGAGGGAGCTTTACTCTGTATCTAACCCTGTGCTGTACCTGTCCTGGGAGTGTTTGATGGGACAGTGTAGAGGGAGCTTTACTCTGTATCTAACCCCGTGCTGTACCTGTCCTGGGAGTGTTTGATGGGACAGTGTAGAGGGAGCTTTACTCTGTATCTAACCCCGTGCTGTACCTGTCCTGGGAGTGTTTGATGGGGACAGTGCAGAGGGAGCTTTACTCTGTATCTAACCCCGTGCTGTACCTGTCCTGGGAGTGTTTGATGGGACAGTATAGAGAGAGCTTTACTCTGTATCTAACCCCGTGCTGTACCTGTCCTGGGAGTGTTTGATGGGGACAGTGTAGAGGGAGCTTTACTCTGTATCTAACCCCGTGCTGTACCTGTCCTGGGAGTGTTTGATGATACTGTGTAGAGGAAACTTCCCTCCTACAGCCTTCAGACAGTTTGAAAAGTCCATGTCAGGACATGGTCTGAGGAGTTCAGTTGGGGTAGCATTGTGGATAGCACAATTGCTTCACAGCTCCAGCGTCCCAGGTTCGATTCCGGCTTGGGTCACTGTCTGTGCGGAGTCTGCACATCCTCCCCGTGTCTGCGTGGGTTTCCTCCGGGTGCTCCGGTTTCCTCCCACAGTCCAAAGATGTGTAGGTTAGGTGGATTGGCCGTGCTAAATTGCCCTTAATGTCCAAAACGTTTAGGTGGGGTTCCTGGGTTACGTGGATAGGTGGAGAAGTGGGGTTAAGTAGGGCGCTCGTTCCAAGGGCTGGTGCAGACTCGTGGCCTCCTTCTGCAAAAGGTCTATGGTTCTCACTGCCCCTGGGAATGTTTGACAGGACAGTGTAGCGGGAATGTTACTCTGTAACTGCCCCTGGGAATGTTTGACAGGACAGTGTAGCGGGAATGTTACTCTGTAACTGCCCCTGGGAATGTTTGACAGGACAGTGTAGCGGGAATGTTACTCTGTAACTGCCATGGGAATGTTTGACAGGACAGTGTAGCGGGAATGTTACTATGTAACTGCCATGGGAATGTTTGACAGGACAGTGTAGTGGGAATGTTACTCAGTAACTGCCCCAGGGAATGTTTGACAGGACAGTGTAGTGGGAATGTTACTCAGTAACTGCCCCAGGGAATGTTTGACAGGACAGTGTAGTGGGAATGTTACTCAGTAACTGCCCCAGGGAATGTTTGACAGGACAGTGTAGTGGGAATGTTACTGTGTAACTGCCCTGGGAATGTTTGACAGGACAGTGTAGTGGGAATGTTACTCTGTAACTGCCCTGGGAATGTTTGACAGGACAGTGTAGCGGGAATGTTACTCTGTAACTGCCCCTGGGAATGTTTGACAGGACAATGTAGCGGGAATGTTACTCTGTAACTGTCCTGGGAGTGTTTGACAGGACAGTGTAGCGGGAATGTTACTCTGTAACTGCCCTGGGAATGTTTGGCAGGACAGTGTAGTGGGAATGTTACTCTGTAACTGCCCTGTGAATGTTTGACAGGACAGTGTAGCGGGAATGTTACTATGTAACTGCCATGGGAATGTTTGACAGGACAGTGTAGCGGGAATGTTACTCAGTAACTGCCCCTGGGAATGTTTGACAGGACAGTGTAGCGGGAATGTTACTCTGTAACTGTCCTCGGAGTGTTTGACAGGACAGTGTAGCGGGAATGTTACTCTGTAACTGCCCTGGGAATGTTTGACAGGACAGTGTAGTGGGAATGTTACTCTGTAACTGCCCCTGGGAATGTTTGACAGGACAGTGCAGCGGGAATGTTACTATGTAACTGTCCTGGGAATGTTTGACAGGACAGTGTAGCGGGAATGTTACTATGTAACTGCCATGGGAATGTTTGACAGGACAGTGTAGCGGGAATGTTACTATGTAACTGCCATGGGAATGTTTGACAGGACAGTGCAGCGGGAATGTTACTGTGTAACTGCCATGGGAATGTTTGACAGGACAGTGTAGCGGGAATGTTACTCTGTAACTGCCCTGGGAATGTTTGACAGGACAGTGTAGTCGGAATGTTACTCTGTAACTGCCCCTGGGAATGTTTGACAGGACAGTGTAGCGGGAATGTTACTCTGTAACTGCCATGGGAATGTTTGACAGGACAGTGTAGCGGGAATGGTACTGTGTAACTGCCCCTGGGAATGTTTGACAGGACAGTGTAGCGGGAATGTTACTCTGTAACTGCCCCTGGGAATGTTTGACAGGACAGTGCAGCGGGAATGTTACTGTGTAACTGCCCTGGGAATGTTTGACAGGACAGTGTAGTGGGAATGTTACTCTGTAACTGCCCCTGGGAATGTTTGACAGGACAGTGCAGCGGGAATGTTACTGTGTAACTGCCCCTGGGAATGTTTGACAGGACAGTGTAGCGGGAATGTTACTCAGTAACTGCCCCTGGGAATGCTTGACAGGACAGTGTAGTGGGAATGTTACTCTGTAACTGCCCTGGGAATGTTTGACAGGACAGTGTAGCGGGAATGTTACTCTGTAACTGCCCTGGGAATGTTTGACAGGACAGTGTAGTGGGAATGTTACTCTGTAACTGTCCTGGGAGTGTTTGATGGGGACAGTGTAGAATGAGCTTTACTCTGTATCTAACCCCGTGCTGTACCTATCCTGGGAGTGTTTGATGGGGACAGTGCAGAGGGAGCTTTACTCTGTATCTAACCCCGTGCTGTACCTGTCCTGGGAGTGTTTGATGGGGACAGTGCAGAGGGAGCTTTACTCTGTATCTAACCCCGTGCTGTACCTGTACTGGGAGTGTTTGATGGGGACAGTGCAGAGGGAGCTTTACTCTGTATCTAACCCCGTGCTGTACCTGTCCCGGGAGTGTTTGATGGGACAGTGTAGAGGGAGCTTTACTCTGTATCTAACCCCGTGCTGTACCTGTCCTGGGAGTGTTTGATGATACTGTGTAGAGGAAACTTTCCTCCTACAGCCTTCAGACAGTTTGAAAAGTCCATGTCAGGACATGGTCTGAGGAGTTCAGTTGGGGTAGCATTGTGGATAGCACAATTGCTTCACAGCTCCAGCGTCCCAGGTTCGATTCCGGCTTGAGTCACTGTCTGTGCGGAGTCTGCACGTTCTCCCCGTGTGTGCGTGGGTTTCCTCCGGGTGCTCCGGTTTCCTCCCACAGTCCAAAGATGTGCAGGTTAGGTGGATTGCCGTGCTAAATTGCCCTTAGTGTCCAAAACGTTTAGGTGGGGTTCCTGGGTTACGTGGATAGGTGGAGAAGTGGGGTTAAGTAGGGCGCTCGTTCCAAGGGCTGGTGCAGACTCGTGGCCTCCTTCTGCAAAAGGTCTATGGTTCTCACTGCCCCTGGGAATGTTTGACAGGACAGTGTAGCGGGAATGTTACTCTGTAACTGCCCCTGGGAATGTTTGACAGGACAGTGTAGCGGGAATGTTACTCTGTAACTGCCCCTGGGAATGTTTGACAGGACAGTGTAGCGGGAATGTTACTCTGTAACTGTCCTGGGAATGTTTGACAGGACAGTGTAGTGGGAATGTTACTATGTAACTGCCCCTGGGAATGTTTGACAGGACAGTGTAGCGGGAATGTTACTCAGTAACTGCCCCTGGGAATGTTTGACAGGACAGTGTAGTGGGAATGTTACTATGTAACTGCCATGGGAATGTTTGACAGGACAGTGTAGTGGGAATGTTACTATGTAACTGCCCCTGGGAATGTTTGACAGGACAGTGTAGTGGGAATGTTACTATGTAACTGTCCTGGGAATGTTTGACAGGACAGTGTAGTGGGAATGTTACTATGTAACTGCCCCTGGGAATGTTTGACAGGACAGTGTAGTGGGAATGTTACTATGTAACTGCCCCTGGGAATGTTTGACAGGACAGTGTAGCGGGAATGTTACTCTGTAACTGTCCTGGGAATGTTTGACAGGACAGTGTAGTGGGAATGTTACTATGTAACTGCCCCTGGGAATGTTTGACAGGACAGTGTAGCGGGAATGTTACTCAGTAACTGCCCCTGGGAATGTTTGACAGGACAGTGTAGCGGGAATGTTACTATGTAACTGCCATGGGAATGTTTGACAGGACAGTGTAGCGGGAATGTTACTATGTAACTGTCCTGGGAATGTTTGACAGGACAGTGTAGCGGGAATGTTACTATGTAACTGCCATGGGAATGTTTGACAGGACAGTGTAGCGGGAATGTTACTATGTAACTGCCATGGGAATGTTTGACAGGACAGTGTAGTGGGAATGTTACTCAGTAACTGCCCCAGGGAATGTTTGACAGGACAGTGTAGTGGGAATGTTACTGTGTAACTGCCCTGGGAATGTTTGACAGGACAGTGTAGTGGGAATGTTACTCTGTAACTGCCCTGGGAATGTTTGACAGGACAGTGTAGCGGGAATGTTACTCTGTAACTGCCCCTGGGAATGTTTGACAGGACAATGTAGCGGGAATGTTACTCTGTAACTGTCCTGGGAGTGTTTGACAGGACAGTGTAGCGGGAATGTTACTCTGTAACTGCCCTGGGAATGTTTGGCAGGACAGTGTAGTGGGAATGTTACTCTGTAACTGCCCTGTGAATGTTTGACAGGACAGTGTAGCGGGAATGTTACTATGTAACTGCCATGGGAATGTTTGACAGGACAGTGTAGCGGGAATGTTACTCAGTAACTGCCCCTGGGAATGTTTGACAGGACAGTGTAGCGGGAATGTTACTCTGTAACTGTCCTCGGAGTGTTTGACAGGACAGTGTAGCGGGAATGTTACTCTGTAACTGCCCTGGGAATGTTTGACAGGACAGTGTAGTGGGAATGTTACTCTGTAACTGCCCCTGGGAATGTTTGACAGGACAGTGCAGCGGGAATGTTACTATGTAACTGTCCTGGGAATGTTTGACAGGACAGTGTAGCGGGAATGTTACTATGTAACTGCCATGGGAATGTTTGACAGGACAGTGTAGCGGGAATGTTACTATGTAACTGCCATGGGAATGTTTGACAGGACAGTGCAGCGGGAATGTTACTGTGTAACTGCCATGGGAATGTTTGACAGGACAGTGTAGCGGGAATGTTACTCTGTAACTGCCCTGGGAATGTTTGACAGGACAGTGTAGTCGGAATGTTACTCTGTAACTGCCCCTGGGAATGTTTGACAGGACAGTGTAGCGGGAATGTTACTCTGTAACTGCCATGGGAATGTTTGACAGGACAGTGTAGCGGGAATGTTACTGTGTAACTGCCATGGGAATGTTTGACAGGACAGTGCAGCGGGAATGTTACTGTGTAACTGCCATGGGAATGTTTGACAGGACAGTGTAGCGGGAATGTTACTCTGTAACTGCCCTGGGAATGTTTGACAGGACAGTGTAGTGGGAATGTTACTCTGTAACTGCCATGGGAATGTTTGACAGGACAGTGTCGCGGGAATGTTACTATGTAACTGCCATGGGAATGTTTGACAGGACAGTGTAGCGGGAATGTTACTCTGTAACTGTCCTGGGAATGTTTGACAGGACAGTGTAGCGGGAATGTTACTCTGTAACTGTCCTGGGAATGTTTGACAGGACAGTGTAGTGGGAATGTTACTCTGTAACTGCCATGGGAATGTTTGACAGGACAGTGTAGCGGGAATGTTACTCTGTAACTGTCCTGGGAATGTTTGACAGGACAGTGTCGCGGGAGTGTTACTATGTTACTGCCCCTGGGAATGTTTGACAGGACAGTGTAGCGGGAATGTTACTATGTAACTGTCCTGGGAATGTTTGATGGGAGTGTAGAGGGAGCTTCGCTCTGTATCTAACCCTGTGCTGTACCTGTCCTGGGAGTGTTTGATGGGGACAGTGTAGAGGGAGCTTTACTCTGTATCAAACCCTGTGCTGTACCTGTCCTGGGAGTGTTTGATGGGACAGTGTAGAGGGAGCTTTACTCTGTATCTAACCCTGTGCTGTACCTGTCCTGGGAGTGTTTGATGGGACAGTGTAGAGGGAGCTTTACTCTGTATCTAACCCCGTGCTGTACCTGTCCTGGGAGTGTTTGATGGGACAGTGTAGAGGGAGCTTTACTCTGTATCTAACCCCGTGCAGTACCTTTCCTGGGAGTGTTTGATGGGGACAGTGCAGAGGGAGCTTTACTCTGTATCTAACCCCGTGCTGTACCTGTCCTGGGAGTGTTTGATGGGGACAGTGTAGAGGGAGCTTTACTCTGTATCAAACCCTGTGCTGTACCTGTCCTGGGAGTGTTTGATGGGACAGTGTAGAGGGAGCTTTACTCTGTATCTAACCCTGTGCTGTACCTGTCCTGGGAGTGTTTGATGGGACAGTGTAGAGGGAGCTTTACTCTGTATCTAACCCCGTGCTGTACCTGTCCTGGGAGTGTTTGATGGGACAGTGTAGAGGGAGCTTTACTCTGTATCTAACCCCGTGCTGTACCTGTCCTGGGAGTGTTTGATGGGACAGTGTAGAGGGAGCTTTACTCTGTATCTAACCCCGTGCTGTACCTGTCCTGGGAGTGTTTGATGGGGACAGTGTAGAGAGAGCTTTACTCTGTATCCAACCCCGTGGCGTACCTGTCCTGGGAGTGTTTGATGATACTGTGTAGAGGAAACTTTCCTCCTATAGCCTTCAGACAGTTTGAAAAGTCCATGTCAGGACATGGTCTGAGGAGTTCAGTTGGTGTAGCATTGTGGATAGCACAATTGCTTCACAGCTCCAGCGTCCCAGGTTCGATTCCGGCTTGGGTCACTGTCTGTGCGGAGTCTGCACATCCTCCCCGTGTGTGCGTGGGTTTCCTCCGGGTGCTCCGGTTTCCTCCCACAGTCCAAAGATGTGCAGGTTAGGTGGATTGCCGTGCTAAATTGCCCTTAATGTCCAAAACGTTTAGGTGGGGTTCCTGGGTTACGTGGATAGGTGGAGAAGTGGGGTTAAGTAGGGCGCTCGTTCCAAGGGCTGGTGCAGACTCGTGGCCTCCTTCTGCAAAAGGTCTATGGTTCTCACTGCCCCTGGGAATGTTTGACAGGACAGTGTAGTGGGAATGTTACTATGTAACTGCCATGGGAATGTTTGACAGGACAGTGTAGCGGGAATGTTACTATGTAACTGCCATGGGAATGTTTGACAGGACAGTGTAGTGGGAATGTTACTCTGTAACTGCCCCTGGGAATGTTTGACAGGACAGTGTAGTGGGAATGTTACTGTGTAACTGCCATGGGAATGTTTGACAGGACAGTGTAGCGGGAATGTTACTCTGTAACTGCCATGGGAATGTTTGACAGGACAGTGTAGCGGGAATGTTACTATGTAACTGCCCCTGGGAATGTTTGACAGGACAGTGTAGTGGGAATGTTACTATGTAACTGCCCCTGGGAATGTTTGACAGGACAGTGTAGTGGGAATGTTACTCTGTAACTGCCCCTGGGAATGTTTGACAGGACAGTGTAGCGGGAATGTTACTATGTAACTGTCCTGGGAATGTTTGACAGGACAGTGTAGCGGGAATGTTACTATGTAACTGCCATGGGAATGTTTGACAGGACAGTGTAGTGGGAATGTTACTCAGTAACTGCCCCAGGGAATGTTTGACAGGACAGTGTAGTGGGAATGTTACTGTGTAACTGCCCTGGGAATGTTTGACAGGACAGTGTAGTGGGAATGTTACTCTGTAACTGCCCTGGGAATGTTTGACAGGACAGTGTAGCGGGAATGTTACTCTGTAACTGCCCCTGGGAATGTTTGACAGGACAATGTAGCGGGAATGTTACTCTGTAACTGTCCTGGGAGTGTTTGACAGGACAGTGTAGCGGGAATGTTACTCTGTAACTGCCCTGGGAATGTTTGGCAGGACAGTGTAGTGGGAATGTTACTCTGTAACTGCCCTGTGAATGTTTGACAGGACAGTGTAGCGGGAATGTTACTATGTAACTGCCATGGGAATGTTTGACAGGACAGTGTAGCGGGAATGTTACTCAGTAACTGCCCCTGGGAATGTTTGACAGGACAGTGTAGCGGGAATGTTACTCTGTAACTGTCCTCGGAGTGTTTGACAGGACAGTGTAGCGGGAATGTTACTCTGTAACTGCCCTGGGAATGTTTGACAGGACAGTGTAGTGGGAATGTTACTCTGTAACTGCCCCTGGGAATGTTTGACAGGACAGTGCAGCGGGAATGTTACTGTGTAACTGTCCTGGGAATGTTTGACAGGACAGTGTAGCGGGAATGTTACTATGTAACTGCCATGGGAATGTTTGACAGGACAGTGTAGCGGGAATGTTACTATGTAACTGCCATGGGAATGTTTGACAGGACAGTGCAGCGGGAATGTTACTGTGTAACTGCCATGGGAATGTTTGACAGGACAGTGTAGCGGGAATGTTACTCTGTAACTGCCCTGGGAATGTTTGACAGGACAGTGTAGTCGGAATGTTACTCTGTAACTGCCCCTGGGAATGTTTGACAGGACAGTGTAGCGGGAATGTTACTCTGTAACTGCCATGGGAATGTTTGACAGGACAGTGTAGCGGGAATGTTACTGTGTAACTGCCATGGGAATGTTTGACAGGACAGTGCAGCGGGAATGTTACTGTGTAACTGCCATGGGAATGTTTGACAGGACAGTGTAGCGGGAATGTTACTCTGTAACTGCCCTGGGAATGTTTGACAGGACAGTGTAGTGGGAATGTTACTCTGTAACTGCCATGGGAATGTTTGACAGGACAGTGTCGCGGGAATGTTACTATGTAACTGCCATGGGAATGTTTGACAGGACAGTGTAGCGGGAATGTTACTCTGTAACTGTCCTGGGAATGTTTGACAGGACAGTGTAGCGGGAATGTTACTCTGTAACTGTCCTGGGAATGTTTGACAGGACAGTGTAGTGGGAATGTTACTCTGTAACTGCCATGGGAATGTTTGACAGGACAGTGTAGCGGGAATGTTACTCTGTAACTGTCCTGGGAATGTTTGACAGGACAGTGTCGCGGGAGTGTTACTATGTTACTGCCCCTGGGAATGTTTGACAGGACAGTGTAGCGGGAATGTTACTATGTAACTGTCCTGGGAATGTTTGACAGGACAGTGCAGCGGGAATGTTACTGTGTAACTGCCCTGGGAATGTTTGACAGGACAGTGTAGTGGGAATGTTACTCTGTAACTGCCCCTGGGAATGTTTGACAGGACAGTGCAGCGGGAATGTTACTGTGTAACTGCCCCTGGGAATGTTTGACAGGACAGTGTAGCGAGAATGTTACTCTGTAACTGCCCTGGGAATGTTTGACAGGACAGTGTAGCGGGAATGTTACTGTGTAACTGCCATGGGAATGTTTGACAGGACAGTGTAGCGGGAATGTTACTCTGTAACTGCCCTGGGAATGTTTGACAGGACAGTGTAGCGGGAATGTTACTATGTAACTGCCATGGGAATGTTTGACAGGACAGTGTAGTGGGAATGTTACTCTGTAACTGCCCCTGGGAATGTTTGACAGGACAGTGTAGTGGGAATGTTACTCTGTAACTGCCCCTGGGAATGTTTGACAGGACAGTGTAGCGGGAATGTTACTCTGTAACTGCCATGGGAATGTTTGACAGGACAGTGTAGCGGGAATGTTACTCTGTAACTGTCCTGGGAATGTTTGACAGGACAGTGTAGCGGGAATGTTACTCTGTAACTGTCCTGGGAATGTTTGACAGGACAGTGTAGTGGGAATGTTACTCTGTAACTGCCATGGGAATGTTTGACAGGACAGTGTAGCGGGAATGTTACTCTGTAACTGTCCTGGGAATGTTTGACAGGACAGTGTCGCGGGAGTGTTACTATGTTACTGCCCCTGGGAATGTTTGACAGGACAGTGCAGCGGGAATGTTACTGTGTAACTGCCCTGGGAATGTTTGACAGGACAGTGTAGTGGGAATGTTACTCTGTAACTGCCCCTGGGAATGTTTGACAGGACAGTGCAGCGGGAATGTTACTGTGTAACTGCCCCTGGGAATGTTTGACAGGACAGTGTAGCGGGAATGTTACTCAGTAACTGCCCCTGGGAATGCTTGACAGGACAGTGTAGTGGGAATGTTACTCTGTAACTGCCCTGGGAATGTTTGACAGGACAGTGTAGCGGGAATGTTACTCTGTAACTGCCCTGGGAATGTTTGACAGGACAGTGTAGTGGGAATGTTACTCTGTAACTGTCCTGGGAGTGTTTGATGGGGACAGTGTAGAATGAGCTTTACTCTGTATCTAACCCCGTGCTGTACCTATCCTGGGAGTGTTTGATGGGGACAGTGCAGAGGGAGCTTTACTCTGTATCTAACCCCGTGCTGTACCTGTCCTGGGAGTGTTTGATGGGGACAGTGCAGAGGGAGCTTTACTCTGTATCTAACCCCGTGCTGTACCTGTACTGGGAGTGTTTGATGGGGACAGTGCAGAGGGAGCTTTACTCTGTATCTAACCCCGTGCTGTACCTGTCCCGGGAGTGTTTGATGGGACAGTGTAGAGGGAGCTTTACTCTGTATCTAACCCCGTGCTGTACCTGTCCGGGGAGTGTTTGATGATACTGTGTAGAGGAAACTTTCCTCCTACAGCCTTCAGACAGTTTGAAAAGTCCATGTCAGGACATGGTCTGAGGAGTTCAGTTGGGGTAGCATTGTGGATAGCACAATTGCTTCACAGCTCCAGCGTCCCAGGTTCGATTCCGGCTTGAGTCACTGTCTGTGCGGAGTCTGCACGTTCTCCCCGTGTGTGCGTGGGTTTCCTCCGGGTGCTCCGGTTTCCTCCCACAGTCCAAAGATGTGCAGGTTAGGTGGATTGCCGTGCTAAATTGCCCTTAGTGTCCAAAACGTTTAGGTGGGGTTCCTGGGTTACGTGGATAGGTGGAGAAGTGGGGTTAAGTAGGGCGCTCGTTCCAAGGGCTGGTGCAGACTCGTGGCCTCCTTCTGCAAAAGGTCTATGGTTCTCACTGCCCCTGGGAATGTTTGACAGGACAGTGTAGTGGGAATGTTACTCTGTAACTGCCATGGGAATGTTTGACAGGACAGTGTAGCGGGAATGTTACTATGTAACTGCCATGGGAATGTTTGACAGGACAGTGTAGTGGGAATGTTACTCTGTAACTGCCCCTGGGAATGTTTGACAGGACAGTGTAGTGGGAATGTTACTGTGTAACTGCCATGGGAATGTTTGACAGGACAGTGTAGCGGGAATGTTACTCTGTAACTGCCATGGGAATGTTTGACAGGACAGTGTAGCGGGAATGTTACTATGTAACTGCCCCTGGGAATGTTTGACAGGACAGTGTAGTGGGAATGTTACTATGTAACTGCCCCTGGGAATGTTTGACAGGACAGTGTAGCGGGAATGTTACTATGTAACTGCCATGGGAATGTTTGACAGGACAGTGTAGCGGGAATGTTACTATGTAACTGCCCCTGGGAATGTTTGACAGGACAGTGTAGCGGGAATGTTACTATGTAACTGCCATGGGAATGTTTGACAGGACAGTGTAGCGGGAATGTTACTATGTAACTGCCCCTGGGAATGTTTGACAGGACAGTGTAGCGGGAATGTTACTCAGTAACTGCCCCTGGGAATGTTTGACAGGACAGTGTAGCGGGAATGTTACTATGTAACTGCCATGGGAATGTTTGACAGGACAGTGTAGCGGGAATGTTACTATGTAACTGTCCTGGGAATGTTTGACAGGACAGTGTAGCGGGAATGTTACTCTGTAACTGCCCCTGGGAATGTTTGACAGGACAGTGTAGCGGGAATGTTACTATGTAACTGCCATGGGAATGTTTGACAGGACAGTGTAGCGGGAATGTTACTATGTAACTGCCATGGGAATGTTTGACAGGACAGTGTAGTGGGAATGTTACTCAGTAACTGCCCCAGGGAATGTTTGACAGGACAGTGTAGTGGGAATGTTACTGTGTAACTGCCCTGGGAATGTTTGACAGGACAGTGTAGTGGGAATGTTACTCTGTAACTGCCCTGGGAATGTTTGACAGGACAGTGTAGCGGGAATGTTACTCTGTAACTGCCCCTGGGAATGTTTGACAGGACAATGTAGCGGGAATGTTACTCTGTAACTGTCCTGGGAGTGTTTGACAGGACAGTGTAGCGGGAATGTTACTCTGTAACTGCCCTGGGAATGTTTGGCAGGACAGTGTAGTGGGAATGTTACTCTGTAACTGCCCTGTGAATGTTTGACAGGACAGTGTAGCGGGAATGTTACTATGTAACTGCCATGGGAATGTTTGACAGGACAGTGTAGCGGGAATGTTACTCAGTAACTGCCCCTGGGAATGTTTGACAGGACAGTGTAGCGGGAATGTTACTCTGTAACTGTCCTCGGAGTGTTTGACAGGACAGTGTAGCGGGAATGTTACTCTGTAACTGCCCTGGGAATGTTTGACAGGACAGTGTAGTGGGAATGTTACTCTGTAACTGCCCCTGGGAATGTTTGACAGGACAGTGCAGCGGGAATGTTACTATGTAACTGTCCTGGGAATGTTTGACAGGACAGTGTAGCGGGAATGTTACTATGTAACTGCCATGGGAATGTTTGACAGGACAGTGTAGCGGGAATGTTACTATGTAACTGCCATGGGAATGTTTGACAGGACAGTGCAGCGGGAATGTTACTGTGTAACTGCCATGGGAATGTTTGACAGGACAGTGTAGCGGGAATGTTACTCTGTAACTGCCCTGGGAATGTTTGACAGGACAGTGTAGTCGGAATGTTACTCTGTAACTGCCCCTGGGAATGTTTGACAGGACAGTGTAGCGGGAATGTTACTCTGTAACTGCCATGGGAATGTTTGACAGGACAGTGTAGCGGGAATGTTACTGTGTAACTGCCATGGGAATGTTTGACAGGACAGTGCAGCGGGAATGTTACTGTGTAACTGCCATGGGAATGTTTGACAGGACAGTGTAGCGGGAATGTTACTCTGTAACTGCCCTGGGAATGTTTGACAGGACAGTGTAGTGGGAATGTTACTCTGTAACTGCCATGGGAATGTTTGACAGGACAGTGTCGCGGGAATGTTACTATGTAACTGCCATGGGAATGTTTGACAGGACAGTGTAGCGGGAATGTTACTCTGTAACTGTCCTGGGAATGTTTGACAGGACAGTGTAGCGGGAATGTTACTCTGTAACTGTCCTGGGAATGTTTGACAGGACAGTGTAGTGGGAATGTTACTCTGTAACTGCCATGGGAATGTTTGACAGGACAGTGTAGCGGGAATGTTACTCTGTAACTGTCCTGGGAATGTTTGACAGGACAGTGTCGCGGGAGTGTTACTATGTTACTGCCCCTGGGAATGTTTGACAGGACAGTGTAGTGGGAATGTTACTATGTAACTGCCATGGGAATGTTTGACAGGACAGTGTAGCGGGAATGTTACTCAGTAACTGCCCCTGGGAATGTTTGACAGGACAGTGTAGCGGGAATGTTACTATGTAACTGCCATGGGAATGTTTGACAGGACAGTGTAGTGGGAATGTTACTCAGTAACTGCCCCAGGGAATGTTTGACAGGACAGTGTAGTGGGAATGTTACTGTGTAACTGCCCTGGGAATGTTTGACAGGACAGTGTAGTGGGAATGTTACTCTGTAACTGCCCTGGGAATGTTTGACAGGACAGTGTAGCGGGAATGTTACTCTGTAACTGCCCCTGGGAATGTTTGACAGGACAGTGTAGCGGGAATGTTACTCTGTAACTGTCCTGGGAGTGTTTGACAGGACAGTGTAGCGGGAATGTTACTCTGTAACTGCCCTGGGAATGTTTGGCAGGACAGTGTAGTGGGAATGTTACTCTGTAACTGCCCTGTGAATGTTTGACAGGACAGTGTAGCGGGAATGTTACTATGTAACTGCCATGGGAATGTTTGACAGGACAGTGTAGCGGGAATGTTACTCAGTAACTGCCCCTGGGAATGTTTGACAGGACAGTGTAGCGGGAATGTTACTCTGTAACTGTCCTCGGAGTGTTTGACAGGACAGTGTAGCGGGAATGTTACTCTGTAACTGCCCTGGGAATGTTTGACAGGACAGTGTAGTGGGAATGTTACTCTGTAACTGCCCCTGGGAATGTTTGACAGGACAGTGCAGCGGGAATGTTACTATGTAACTGTCCTGGGAATGTTTGACAGGACAGTGTAGCGGGAATGTTACTATGTAACTGCCATGGGAATGTTTGACAGGACAGTGTAGCGGGAATGTTACTATGTAACTGCCATGGGAATGTTTGACAGGACAGTGCAGCGGGAATGTTACTGTGTAACTGCCATGGGAATGTTTGACAGGACAGTGTAGCGGGAATGTTACTCTGTAACTGCCCTGGGAATGTTTGACAGGACAGTGTAGTCGGAATGTTACTCTGTAACTGCCCCTGGGAATGTTTGACAGGACAGTGTAGCGGGAATGTTACTCTGTAACTGCCATGGGAATGTTTGACAGGACAGTGTAGCGGGAATGTTACTGTGTAACTGCCATGGGAATGTTTGACAGGACAGTGCAGCGGGAATGTTACTGTGTAACTGCCATGGGAATGTTTGACAGGACAGTGTAGCGGGAATGTTACTCTGTAACTGCCCTGGGAATGTTTGACAGGACAGTGTAGTGGGAATGTTACTCTGTAACTGCCATGGGAATGTTTGACAGGACAGTGTCGCGGGAATGTTACTATGTAACTGCCATGGGAATGTTTGACAGGACAGTGTAGCGGGAATGTTACTCTGTAACTGTCCTGGGAATGTTTGACAGGACAGTGTAGCGGGAATGTTACTCTGTAACTGTCCTGGGAATGTTTGACAGGACAGTGTAGTGGGATTGTTACTCTGTAACTGCCATGGGAATGTTTGACAGGACAGTGTAGCGGGAATGTTACTCTGTAACTGTCCTGGGAATGTTTGACAGGACAGTGTCGCGGGAGTGTTACTATGTTACTGCCCCTGGGAATGTTTGACAGGACAGTGTAGCGGGAATGTTACTATGTAACTGTCCTGGGAATGTTTGACAGGACATTTCAGCGGGAATGTTACTGTGTAACTGCCCTGGGAATGTTTGACAGGACAGTGTAGTGGGAATGTTACTCTGTAACTGCCCCTGGGAATGTTTGACAGGACAGTGCAGCGGGAATGTTACTGTGTAACTGCCCCTGGGAATGTTTGACAGGACAGTGTAGCGAGAATGTTACTCTGTAACTGCCCTGGGAATGTTTGACAGGACAGTGTAGCGGGAATGTTACTCTGTAACTGCCCCTGGGAATGTTTGACAGGACAGTGTAGTGGGAATGTTACTCTGTAACTGCCCTGGGAATGTTTGACAGGACAGTGTAGCGGGAATGTTACTCTGTAACTGCCATGGGAATGTTTGACAGGACAGTGTAGCGGGAATGTTACTCAGTAACTGTCCTGGGAATGTTTGACAGGACAGTGTAGCGGGAATGTTACTCTGTAACTGTCCTGGGAATGTTTGACAGGACAGTGTAGCGGGAATGTTACTCTGTAACTGTCCTGGGAATGTTTGACAGGACAGTGTAGTGGGAATGTTACTCTGTAACTGCCATGGGAATGTTTGACAGGACAGTGTAGCGGGAATGTTACTCTGTAACTGTCCTGGGAATGTTTGACAGGACAGTGTCGCGGGAGTGTTACTATGTTACTGCCCCTGGGAATGTTTGACAGGACAGTGCAGCGGGAATGTTACTGTGTAACTGCCCTGGGAATGTTTGACAGGACAGTGTAGTGGGAATGTTACTCTGTAACTGCCCCTGGGAATGTTTGACAGGACAGTGCAGCGGGAATGTTACTGTGTAACTGCCCCTGGGAATGTTTGACAGGACAGTGTAGCGGGAATGTTACTCAGTAACTGCCCCTGGGAATGCTTGACAGGACAGTGTAGTGGGAATGTTACTCTGTAACTGCCCTGGGAATGTTTGACAGGACAGTGTAGCGGGAATGTTACTCTGTAACTGCCCTGGGAATGTTTGACAGGACAGTGTAGTGGGAATGTTACTCTGTAACTGTCCTGGGAGTGTTTGATGGGGACAGTGTAGAATGAGCTTTACTCTGTATCTAACCCCGTGCTGTACCTATCCTGGGAGTGTTTGATGGGGACAGTGCAGAGGGAGCTTTACTCTGTATCTAACCCCGTGCTGTACCTGTCCTGGGAGTGTTTGATGGGGACAGTGCAGAGGGAGCTTTACTCTGTATCTAACCCCGTGCTGTACCTGTACTGGGAGTGTTTGATGGGACAGTGTAGAGGGAGCTTTACTCTGTATCTAACCCCGTGCTGTACCTGTCCTGGGAGTGTTTGATGGGGACAGTGCAGAGGGAGCTTTACTCTGTATCTAACCCCGTGCTGTACCTGTACTGGGAGTGTTTGATGGGACAGTGTAGAGGGAGCTTTACTCTGTATCCAACCCCGTGGCGTACCTGTCCTGGGAGTGTTTGATGGGACAGTGCAGAGGGAGCTTTACTCTGTATCTAACCCCGTGCTGTACCTGTACTGGGAGTGTTTGATGGGACAGTGTAGAGGGAGCTTTACTCTGTATCTAACCCCGTGGCGTACCTGTCCTGGGAGTGTTTGATGATACTGTGTAGAGGAAACTTTCCTCCTACAGCCTTCAGACAGTTTGAAAAGTCCATGTCAGGACATGGTCTGAGGAGTTCAGTTGGGGTAGCATTGTGGATAGCACAATTGCTTCACAGCTCCAGCGTCCCAGGTTCGATTCCGGCTTGGGTCACTGTCTGTGCGGAGTCTGCACATCCTCCCCGTATGTGCGTGGGTTTCCTCCGGGTGCTCCGGTTTCCTCCCACAGTCCAAAGATGTGTAGGTTAGGTGGATTGGCCATGCTAAATTGCCCTTAATGTCCAAAACGTTTAGGTGGGGTTCCTGGGTTACGTGGATAGGTGGAGAAGTGGGGTTAAGTAGGGCGCTCGTTCCAAGGGCTGGTGCAGACTCGTGGCCTCCTTCTGCAAAAGGTCTATGGTTCTCACTGCCCCTGGGAATGTTTGACAGGACAGTGTAGCGGGAATGTTACTCTGTAACTGCCCCTGGGAATGTTTGACAGGACAGTGTAGCGGGAATGTTACTCTGTAACTGCCCCTGGGAATGTTTGACAGGACAGTGTAGCGGGAATGTTACTCTGTAACTGCCATGGGAATGTTTGACAGGACAGTGTAGCGGGAATGTTACTATGTAACTGCCATGGGAATGTTTGACAGGACAGTGTAGTGGGAATGTTACTCAGTAACTGCCCCAGGGAATGTTTGACAGGACAGTGTAGTGGGAATGTTACTCAGTAACTGCCCCAGGGAATGTTTGACAGGACAGTGTAGTGGGAATGTTACTGTGTAACTGCCCTGGGAATGTTTGACAGGACAGTGTAGTGGGAATGTTACTCTGTAACTGCCCTGGGAATGTTTGACAGGACAGTGTAGCGGGAATGTTACTATGTAACTGTCCTGGGAATGTTTGACAGGACAGTGTAGCGGGAATGTTACTCAGTAACTGCCCCTGGGAATGTTTGACAGGACAGTGTAGTGGGAATGTTACTATGTAACTGCCATGGGAATGTTTGACAGGACAGTGCAGCGGGAATGTTACTGTGTAACTGCCCCTGGGAATGTTTGACAGGACAGTGTAGCGGGAATGTTACTCTGTAACTGCCCTGGGAATGTTTGACAGGACAGTGTAGCGGGAATGTTACTCTGTAACTGCCCCTGGGAATGTTTGACAGGACAGTGTAGCGGGAATGTTACTCTGTAACTGCCCTGGGAATGTTTGACAGGACAGTGTAGCGGGAATGTTACTCTGTAACTGCCCCTGGGAATGTTTGACAGGACAGTGTAGCGGGAATGTTACTCTGTAACTGCCCCTGGGAATGTTTGACAGGACAGTGTAGTGGGAATGTTACTCTGTAACTGCCCTGGGAATGTTTGACAGGACAGTGTAGCGGGAATGTTACTCTGTAACTGCCCCTGGGAATGTTTGACAGGACAGTGTAGCGGGAATGTTACTGTGTAACTGCCATGGGAATGCTTGACAGGACAGTGTAGCGGGAATGTTACTCTGTAACTGCCATGGGAATGTTTGACAGGACAGTGTAGTGGGAATGTTACTCTGTAACTGCCCCTGGGAATGTTTGACAGGACAGTGTAGCGGGAATGTTACTCTGTAACTGCCATGGGAATGTTTGACAGGACAGTGTAGCGGGAATGTTACTCTGTAACTGCCCCTGGGAATGTTTGACAGGACAGTGTAGCGGGAATGTTACTCTGTAACTGCCCTGGAAATGTTTGACAGGACAGTGTAGTGGGAATGTTACTCTGTAACTGCCCTGGGAATGTTTGACAGGACAGTGTAGCGGGAATGTTACTATGTAACTGTCCTGGGAATGTTTGACAGGACAGTGTAGCGGGAATGTTACTCTGTAACTGCCCTGGGAATGTTTGACAGGACAGTGTAGTGGGAATGTTACTATGTAACTGCCATGGGAATGTTTGACAGGACAGTGTAGCGGGAATGTTACTCTGTAACTGCCCCTGGGATTGTTTGACTGGACAGTGTAGTGGGAATGTTACTCTGTAACTGCCCTGGGAATGTTTGACAGGACAGTGTAGTGGGAATGTTACTCTGTGACTGTCCTGGGAATGTTTGACAGGACAGTGTAGCGGGAGTGTTACTGTGTAACTGCCCTGGGAATGTTTGACAGGACAGTGTAGCGGGAATGTTACTCTGTAACTGCCCTGGGAATGTTTGACAGGACAGTGTAGTGGGAATGTTACTATGTAACTGCCATGGGAATGTTTGACAGGACAGTGTAGCGGGAATGTTACTCTGTAACTGTCCTGGGAATGTTTGACAGGACAGTGTAGTCGGAATGTTACTATGTAACTGCCCTGGGAATGTTTGACAGGACAGTGTGGTGGGAATGTTACTATGTAACTGCCATGGGAATGTTTGACAGGACAGTGTAGTGGGAATGTTACTGTGTAACTGCCATGGGAATGTTTGACAGGACAGTGTAGCGGGAATGTTACTATGTAACTGTCCTGGGAATGTTTGACAGGACAGTGTAGCGGGAATGTTACTCTGTAACTGCCCTGGGAATGTTTGACAGGACAGTGTAGCGGGAATGTTACTCAGTAACTGCCCCTGGGAATGTTTGACAGGACAGTGTAGTGGGAATGTTACTCTGTAACTGTCCTGGGAATGTTTGACAGGACAGTGTAGTGGGAATGTTACTCTGTAACTGCCATGGGAATGTTTGACAGGACAGTGCAGCGGGAATGTTACTATGTAACTGCCATGGGAATGTTTGACAGGACAGTGTAGCGGGAATGTTACTCTGTAACTGCCCCTGGGAATGTTTGACAGGACAGTGTAGCGGGAATGTTACTCTGTAACTGCCCTGGGAATGTTTGACAGGACAGTGTAGTGGGAATGTTACTCTGTAACTGCCATGGGAATGTTTGACAGGACAGTGTAGCGGGAATGTTACTATGTAACTGCCCTGGGAATGTTTGACAGGACAGTGTAGCGGGAATGTTACTCTGTAACTGCCCCTAGGAATGTTTGACAGGACAGTGTAGCGGGAATGTTACTCTGTAACTGCCCCTAGGAATGTTTGACAGGACAGTGTAGCGGGAATGTTACTCTGTAACTGCCCCTGGGAATGTTTGACAGGACAGTGTAGTGGGAATGTTACTCTGTAACTGCCATGGGAATGTTTGACAGGACAGTGTAGCGGGAATGTTACTCAGTAACTGTCCTGGGAATGTTTGACAGGACAGTGTAGCGGGAATGTTACTATGTAACTGCCATGGGAATGTTTGACAGGACAGTGTAGCGGGAATGTTACTCTGTAACTGCCCTGGGAATGTTTGACAGGACAGTGTAGCGGGAATGTTACTCAGTAACTGCCCTGGGAATGTTTGACAGGACAGTGTAGCGGGAATGTTACTCAGTAACTGCCCTGGGAATGTTTGACAGGACAGTGTAGTGGGAATGTTACTCTGTAACTGCCCCTGGGAATGTTTGACAGGACAGTGTAGTGGGAATGTTACTCTGTAACTGCCCTGGGAATGTTTGACAGGACAGTGTAGCGGGAATGTTACTATGTAACTGCCCTGGGAATGTTTGACAGGACAGTGTAGCGGGAATGTTACTATGTAACTGCCCTGGGAATGTTTGACAGGACAGTGTAGCAGGAATGTTACTCTGTAACTGCCCCTGGGAATGTTTGACAGGACAGTGTAGCGGGAATGTTACTCTGTAACTGCCCTGGGAATGTTTGACAGGACAGTGTAGTGGGAATGTTACTATGTAACTGCTCCTGGGAATGTTTGACAGGACAGTGTAGCGGGAATGTTACTCTGTAACTGCCCTGGGAATGTTTGACAGGACAGTGCAGCGGGAATGTTACTATGTAACTGTCCTGGGAATGTTTGACAGGACAGTGTAGCGGGAATGTTACTATGTAACTGCCATGGGAATGTTTGACAGGACAGTGTAGCGGGAATGTTACTATGTAACTGCCATGGGAATGTTTGACAGGACAGTGTAGCGGGAATGTTACTCTGTAACTGCCCTGGGAATGTTTGACAGGACAGTGTAGTGGGAATGTTACTCTGTAACTGCCATGGGAATGTTTGACAGGACAGTGTAGCGGGAATGTTACTATGTAACTGCCATGGGAATGTTTGACAGGACAGTGTAGTGGGAATGTTACTCAGTAACTGCCCCTGGGAATGTTTGACAGGACAGTGTAGCGGGAATGTTACTCAGTAACTGCCCCTGGGAATGTTTGACAGGACAGTGTAGCGGGAATGTTACTCTGTAACTGTCCTGGGAATGTTTGACAGGACAGTGTAGTGGGAATGTTACTCTGTAACTGTCCTGGGAATGTTTGACAGGACAGTGTAGCGGGAATGTTGCTCTGTAACTGTCCTGGGAATGTTTGACAGGACAGTGTAGCGGGAATGTTACTCTGTAACTGCCCCTGGGAATGTTTGACAGGACAGTGTAGCGGGAATGTTACTCTGTAACTGCCCTGGGAATGTTTGACAGGACAGTGTAGCGGGAATGTTACTGTGTAACTGCCCTGGGAATGTTTGACAGGACAGTGTAGTGGGAATGTTACTATGTAACTGCCCTGGGAATGTTTGACAGGACAGTGTAGTGGGAATGTTACTCTGTAACTGCCCCTGGGAATGTTTGACAGGACAGTGTAGCGGGAATGTTACTCAGTAACTGCCCCTGGGAATGTTTGACAGGACAGTGTAGCGGGAATGTTACTATGTAACTGCCATGGGAATGTTTGACAGGACAGTGTAGCGGGAATGTTACTGTGTAACTGCCCTGGGAATGTTTGACAGGACAGTGTAGCGGGAATGTTACTATGTAACTGTCCTGGGAATGTTTGACAGGACAGTGTAGCGGGAATGTTACTCTGTAACTGCCCTGGGAATGTTTGACAGGACAGTGTAGCGGGAATGTTACTATGTAACTGTCCTGGGAATGTTTGACAGGACAGTGTAGCGGGAATGTTACTCTGTAACTGCCATGGGAATGTTTGACAGGACAGTGTAGTGGGAATGTTACTATGTAACTGCCCTGGGAATGTTTGACATGACAGTGTAGTGGGAATGTTACTCTGTAACTGCCCTGGGAATGTTTGACAGGACAGTGTAGCGGGGACGTTACTATGTAACTGCCATGGGAATGTTTGACAGGACAGTGTAGCGGGAATGTTACTCTGTAACTGCCCTGGGAATGTTTGACAGGACAGTGTAGTGGGAATGTTACTATGTAACTGCCATGGGAATGTTTGACAGGACAGTGTAGTGGGAATGTTACTATGTAACTGCCATGGGAATGTTTGACAGGACAGTGTAGCGGGAATGTTACTCTGTAACTGCCCCTGGGAATGTTTGACAGGACAATGTAGCGGGAATGTTACTCTGTAACTGTCCTGGGAGTGTTTGACAGGACAGTGTAGCGGGAATGTTACTCTGTAACTGCCCTGGGAATGTTTGGCAGGACAGTGTAGTGGGAATGTTACTCTGTAACTGCCCTGTGAATGTTTGACAGGACAGTGTAGCGGGAATGTTACTATGTAACTGCCATGGGAATGTTTGACAGGACAGTGTAGCGGGAATGTTACTCAGTAACTGCCCCTGGGAATGTTTGACAGGACAGTGTAGCGGGAATGTTACTCTGTAACTGTCCTCGGAGTGTTTGACAGGACAGTGTAGCGGGAATGTTACTCTGTAACTGCCCTGGGAATGTTTGACAGGACAGTGTAGTGGGAATGTTACTCTGTAACTGCCCCTGGGAATGTTTGACAGGACAGTGCAGCGGGAATGTTACTATGTAACTGTCCTGGGAATGTTTGACAGGACAGTGTAGCGGGAATGTTACTATGTAACTGCCATGGGAATGTTTGACAGGACAGTGTAGCGGGAATGTTACTATGTAACTGCCATGGGAATGTTTGACAGGACAGTGCAGCGGGAATGTTACTGTGTAACTGCCATGGGAATGTTTGACAGGACAGTGTAGCGGGAATGTTACTCTGTAACTGCCCTGGGAATGTTTGACAGGACAGTGTAGTCGGAATGTTACTCTGTAACTGCCCCTGGGAATGTTTGACAGGACAGTGTAGCGGGAATGTTACTCTGTAACTGCCATGGGAATGTTTGACAGGACAGTGTAGCGGGAATGTTACTGTGTAACTGCCATGGGAATGTTTGACAGGACAGTGCAGCGGGAATGTTACTGTGTAACTGCCATGGGAATGTTTGACAGGACAGTGTAGCGGGAATGTTACTCTGTAACTGCCCTGGGAATGTTTGACAGGACAGTGTAGTGGGAATGTTACTCTGTAACTGCCATGGGAATGTTTGACAGGACAGTGTCGCGGGAATGTTACTATGTAACTGCCATGGGAATGTTTGACAGGACAGTGTAGCGGGAATGTTACTCTGTAACTGTCCTGGGAATGTTTGACAGGACAGTGTAGCGGGAATGTTACTCTGTAACTGTCCTGGGAATGTTTGACAGGACAGTGTAGTGGGATTGTTACTCTGTAACTGCCATGGGAATGTTTGACAGGACAGTGTAGCGGGAATGTTACTCTGTAACTGTCCTGGGAATGTTTGACAGGACAGTGTCGCGGGAGTGTTACTATGTTACTGCCCCTGGGAATGTTTGACAGGACAGTGTAGCGGGAATGTTACTATGTAACTGTCCTGGGAATGTTTGACAGGACAGTGCAGCGGGAATGTTACTGTGTAACTGCCCTGGGAATGTTTGACAGGACAGTGTAGTGGGAATGTTACTCTGTAACTGCCCCTGGGAATGTTTGACAGGACAGTGCAGCGGGAATGTTACTGTGTAACTGCCCCTGGGAATGTTTGACAGGACAGTGTAGCGAGAATGTTACTCTGTAACTGCCCTGGGAATGTTTGACAGGACAGTGTAGCGGGAATGTTACTGTGTAACTGCCATGGGAATGTTTGACAGGACAGTGTAGCGGGAATGTTACTCTGTAACTGCCCTGGGAATGTTTGACAGGACAGTGTAGCGGGAATGTTACTATGTAACTGCCATGGGAATGTTTGGCAGGACAGTGTAGTGGGAATGTTACTCTGTAACTGCCCCTGGGAATGTTTGACAGGACAGTGTAGTGGGAATGTTACTCTGTAACTGCCCCTGGGAATGTTTGACAGGACAGTGTAGCGGGAATGTTACTCTGTAACTGCCATGGGAATGTTTGACAGGACAGTGTAGCGGGAATGTTACTCAGTAACTGTCCTGGGAATGTTTGACAGGACAGTGTAGCGGGAATGTTACTCTGTAACTGTCCTGGGAATGTTTGACAGGACAGTGTAGTGGGAATGTTACTCTGTAACTGCCATGGGAATGTTTGACAGGACAGTGTAGCGGGAATGTTACTCTGTAACTGTCCTGGGAATGTTTGACAGGACAGTGTCGCGGGAGTGTTACTATGTTACTGCCCCTGGGAATGTTTGACAGGACAGTGCAGCGGGAATGTTACTGTGTAACTGCCCTGGGAATGTTTGACAGGACAGTGTAGTGGGAATGTTACTCTGTAACTGCCCCTGGGAATGTTTGACAGGACAGTGCAGCGGGAATGTTACTGTGTAACTGCCCCTGGGAATGTTTGACAGGACAGTGTAGCGGGAATGTTACTCAGTAACTGCCCCTGGGAATGCTTGACAGGACAGTGTAGTGGGAATGTTACTCTGTAACTGCCCTGGGAATGTTTGACAGGACAGTGTAGCGGGAATGTTACTCTGTAACTGTCCTGGGAGTGTTTGATGGGGACAGTGTAGAATGAGCTTTACTCTGTATCTAACCCCGTGCTGTACCTATCCTGGGAGTGTTTGATGGGGACAGTGCAGAGGGAGCTTTACTCTGTATCTAACCCCGTGCTGTACCTGTCCTGGGAGTGTTTGATGGGGACAGTGCAGAGGGAGCTTTACTCTGTATCTAACCCCGTGCTGTACCTGTACTGGGAGTGTTTGATGGGACAGTGTAGAGGGAGCTTTACTCTGTATCTAACCCCGTGCTGTACCTGTCCTGGGAGTGTTTGATGGGGACAGTGCAGAGGGAGCTTTACTCTGTATCTAACCCCGTGCTGTACCTGTACTGGGAGTGTTTGATGGGACAGTGTAGAGGGAGCTTTACTCTGTATCCAACCCCGTGGCGTACCTGTCTTGGGAGTGTTTGATGGGACAGTGCAGAGGGAGCTTTACTCTGTATCTAACCCCGTGCTGTACCTGTACTGGGAGTGTTTGATGGGACAGTGTAGAGGGAGCTTTACTCTGTATCTAACCCCGTGGCGTACCTGTCCTGGGAGTGTTTGATGATACTGTGTAGAGGAAACTTTCCTCCTACAGCCTTCAGACAGTTTGAAAAGTCCATGTCAGGACATGGTCTGAGGAGTTCAGTTGGGGTAGCATTGTGGATAGCACAATTGCTTCACAGCTCCAGCGTCCCAGGTTCGATTCCGGCTTGGGTCACTGTCTGTGCGGAGTCTGCACATCCTCCCCGTATGTGCGTGGGTTTCCTCCGGGTGCTCCGGTTTCCTCCCACAGTCCAAAGATGTGTAGGTTAGGTGGATTGGCCGTGCTAAATTGCCCTTAATGTCCAAAACGTTTAGGTGGGGTTCCAAGGTTACGTGGATAGGAGGAGAAGTGGGGTTAAGTAGGGCGCTCGTTCCAAGGGCTGGTGCAGACTCGTGGCCTCCTTCTGCAAAAGGTCTATGGTTCTCACTGCCCCTGGGAATGTTTGACAGGACAGTGTAGTGGGAATGTTACTCTGTAACTGCCCCTGGGAATGTTTGACAGGACAGTGTAGCGGGAATGTTACTCTGTAACTGCCCCTGGGAATGTTTGACAGGACAGTGTAGCGGGAATGTTACTATGTAACTGCCATGGGAATGTTTGACAGGACAGTGTAGCGGGAATGTTACTATGTAACTGTCCTGGGAATGTTTGACAGGACAGTGTAGCGGGAATGTTACTCAGTAACTGCCCCTGGGAATGTTTGACAGGACAGTGTAGCGGGAATGTTACTCTGTAACTGCCCCTGGGAATGTTTGACAGGACAGTGTAGTGGGAATGTTACTATGTAACTGCCCTGGGAATGTTTGACAGGACAGTGTAGCGGGAATGTTACTGTGTAACTGCCCCTGGGAATGTTTGACAGGACAGTGTAGTGGGAATGTTACTATGTAACTGCCCTGGGAATGTTTGACAGGACAGTGTAGCGGGAATGTTACTCTGTAACTGCCCCTGGGAATGTTTGACAGGACAGTGTAGTGGGAATGTTACTCTGTAACTGCCCCTGGGAATGTTTGACAGGACAGTGTAGTGGGAATGTTACTATGTAACTGCCATGGGAATGTTTGACAGGACAGTGCAGCGGGAATGTTACTATGTAACTGCCATGGGAATGTTTGACAGGACAGTGTAGCGGGAATGTTACTCTGTAACTGCCCCTGGGAATGTTTGACAGGACAGTGTAGCGGGAATGTTACTCTGTAACTGCCCTGGGAATGTTTGACAGGACAGTGTAGCGGGAATGTTACTCTGTAACTGCCCCTGGGAATGTTTGACAGGACAGTGTAGCGGGAATGTTACTCTGTAACTGCCCTGGGAATGTTTGACAGGACAGTGTAGCGGGAATGTTACTCTGTAACTGCCCCTGGGAATGTTTGACAGGACAGTGTAGCGGGAATGTTACTCTGTAACTGCCCCTGGGAATGTTTGACAGGACAGTGTAGTGCGAATGTTACTCTGTAACTGCCCTGGGAATGTTTGACAGGACAGTGTAGCGGGAATGTTACTCTGTAACTGCCCCTGGGAATGTTTGACAGGACAGTGTAGCGGGAATGTTACTGTGTAACTGCCATGGGAATGCTTGACAGGACAGTGTAGCGGGAATGTTACTCTGTAACTGCCATGGGAATGTTTGACAGGACAGTGTAGTGGGAATGTTACTCTGTAACTGCCCCTCGGAATGTTTGACAGGACAGTGTAGCGGGAATGTTACTCTGTAACTGCCATGGGAATGTTTGACAGGACAGTGTAGCGGGAATGTTACTCTGTAACTGCCCCTGGGAATGTTTGACAGGACAGTGTAGCGGGAATGTTACTCTGTAACTGCCCTGGAAATGTTTGACAGGACAGTGTAGTGGGAATGTTACTCTGTAACTGCCCTGGGAATGTTTGACAGGACAGTGTAGCGGGAATGTTACTATGTAACTGTCCTGGGAATGTTTGACAGGACAGTGTAGCGGGAATGTTACTCTGTAACTGCCCTGGGAATGTTTGACAGGACAGTGTAGTGGGAATGTTACTATGTAACTGCCATGGGAATGTTTGACAGGACAGTGTAGCGGGAATGTTACTCTGTAACTGCCCCTGGGATTGTTTGACTGGACAGTGTAGTGGGAATGTTACTCTGTAACTGCCCTGGGAATGTTTGACAGGACAGTGTAGTGGGAATGTTACTCTGTAACTGTCCTGGGAATGTTTGACAGGACAGTGTAGCGGGAGTGTTACTGTGTAACTGCCCTGGGAATGTTTGACAGGACAGTGTAGCGGGAATGTTACTCTGTAACTGCCCTGGGAATGTTTGACAGGACAGTGTAGTGGGAATGTTACTATGTAACTGCCATGGGAATGTTTGACAGGACAGTGTAGCGGGAATGTTACTCTGTAACTGTCCTGGGAATGTTTGACAGGACAGTGTAGTGGGAATGTTACTATGTAACTGCCCTGGGAATGTTTGACAGGACAGTGTGGTGGGAATGTTACTATGTAACTGCCATGGGAATGTTTGACAGGACAGTGTAGTGGGAATGTTACTGTGTAACTGCCATGGGAATGTTTGACAGGACAGTGTAGCGGGAATGTTACTATGTAACTGTCCTGGGAATGTTTGACAGGACAGTGTAGCGGGAATGTTACTCTGTAACTGCCCTGGGAATGTTTGACAGGACAGTGTAGCGGGAATGTTACTCAGTAACTGCCCCTGGGAATGTTTGACAGGACAGTGTAGTGGGAATGTTACTCTGTAACTGTCCTGGGAATGTTTGACAGGACAGTGTAGTGGGAATGTTACTCTGTAACTGCCATGGGAATGTTTGACAGGACAGTGCAGCGGGAATGTTACTATGTAACTGCCATGGGAATGTTTGACAGGACAGTGTAGCGGGAATGTTACTCTGTAACTGCCCCTGGGAATGTTTGACAGGACAGTGTAGCGGGAATGTTACTCTGTAACTGCCCTGGGAATGTTTGACAGGACAGTGTAGTGGGAATGTTACTCTGTAACTGCCATGGGAATGTTTGACAGGACAGTGTAGCGGGAATGTTACTATGTAACTGCCCTGGGAATGTTTGACAGGACAGTGTAGCGGGAATGTTACTCTGTAACTGCCCCTAGGAATGTTTGACAGGACAGTGTAGCGGGAATGTTACTCTGTAACTGCCCCTAGGAATGTTTGACAGGACAGTGTAGCGGGAATGTTACTCTGTAACTGCCCCTGGGAATGTTTGACAGGACAGTGTAGTGGGAATGTTACTCTGTAACTGCCATGGGAATGTTTGACAGGACAGTGTAGCGGGAATGTTACTCAGTAACTGTCCTGGGAATGTTTGACAGGACAGTGTAGCGGGAATGTTACTATGTAACTGCCATGGGAATGTTTGACAGGACAGTGTAGCGGGAATGTTACTCTGTAACTGCCCTGGGAATGTTTGACAGGACAGTGTAGCGGGAATGTTACTCAGTAACTGCCCTGGGAATGTTTGACAGGACAGTGTAGCGGGAATGTTACTCAGTAACTGCCCTGGGAATGTTTGACAGGACAGTGTAGTGGGAATGTTACTCTGTAACTGCCCCTGGGAATGTTTGACAGGACAGTGTAGTGGGAATGTTACTCTGTAACTGCCCTGGGAATGTTTGACAGGACAGTGTAGCGGGAATGTTACTATGTAACTGCCCTGGGAATGTTTGACAGGACAGTGTAGCGGGAATGTTACTATGTAACTGCCCTGGGAATGTTTGACAGGACAGTGTAGCAGGAATGTTACTCTGTAACTGCCCCTGGGAATGTTTGACAGGACAGTGTAGCGGGAATGTTACTCTGTAACTGCCCTGGGAATGTTTGACAGGACAGTGTAGTGGGAATGTTACTATGTAACTGCTCCTGGGAATGTTTGACAGGACAGTGTAGCGGGAATGTTACTCTGTAACTGCCCTGGGAATGTTTGACAGGACAGTGCAGCGGGAATGTTACTATGTAACTGTCCTGGGAATGTTTGACAGGACAGTGTAGCGGGAATGTTACTATGTAACTGCCATGGGAATGTTTGACAGGACAGTGTAGCGGGAATGTTACTATGTAACTGCCATGGGAATGTTTGACAGGACAGTGTAGCGGGAATGTTACTCTGTAACTGCCCTGGGAATGTTTGACAGGACAGTGTAGTGGGAATGTTACTCTGTAACTGCCATGGGAATGTTTGACAGGACAGTGTAGCGGGAATGTTACTATGTAACTGCCATGGGAATGTTTGACAGGACAGTGTAGTGGGAATGTTACTCAGTAACTGCCCCTGGGAATGTTTGACAGGACAGTGTAGCGGGAATGTTACTCAGTAACTGCCCCTGGGAATGTTTGACAGGACAGTGTAGCGGGAATGTTACTCTGTAACTGTCCTGGGAATGTTTGACAGGACAGTGTAGTGGGAATGTTACTCTGTAACTGTCCTGGGAATGTTTGACAGGACAGTGTAGCGGGAATGTTACTCTGTAACTGTCCTGGGAATGTTTGACAGGACAGTGTAGCGGGAATGTTACTCTGTAACTGCCCCTGGGAATGTTTGACAGGACAGTGTAGCGGGAATGTTACTCTGTAACTGCCCTGGGAATGTTTGACAGGACAGTGTAGCGGGAATGTTACTGTGTAACTGCCCTGGGAATGTTTGACAGGACAGTGTAGTGGGAATGTTACTATGTAACTGCCCTGGGAATGTTTGACAGGACAGTGTAGTGGGAATGTTACTCTGTAACTGCCCCTGGGAATGTTTGACAGGACAGTGTAGCGGGAATGTTACTCAGTAACTGCCCCTGGGAATGTTTGACAGGACAGTGTAGCGGGAATGTTACTATGTAACTGCCATGGGAATGTTTGACAGGACAGTGTAGTGGGAATGTTACTCTGTAACTGCCCCTGGGAATGTTTGACAGGACAGTGTAGCGGGAATGTTACTCAGTAACTGCCCCTGGGAATGTTTGACAGGACAGTGTAGCGGGAATGTTACTATGTAACTGCCATGGGAATGTTTGACAGGACAGTGTAGCGGGAATGTTACTGTGTAACTGCCCTGGGAATGTTTGACAGGACAGTGTAGCGGGAATGTTACTATGTAACTGTCCTGGGAATGTTTGACAGGACAGTGTAGCGGGAATGTTACTCTGTAACTGCCCTGGGAATGTTTGACAGGACAGTGTAGCGGGAATGTTACTATGTAACTGTCCTGGGAATGTTTGACAGGACAGTGTAGCGGGAATGTTACTCTGTAACTGCCATGGGAATGTTTGACAGGACAGTGTAGTGGGAATGTTACTATGTAACTGCCCTGGGAATGTTTGACATGACAGTGTAGTGGGAATGTTACTCTGTAACTGCCCTGGGAATGTTTGACAGGACAGTGTAGCGGGGATGTTACTATGTAACTGCCATGGGAATGTTTGACAGGACAGTGTAGCGGGAATGTTACTCTGTAACTGCCCTGGGAATGTTTGACAGGACAGTGTAGTGGGAATGTTACTATGTAACTGCCATGGGAATGTTTGACAGGACAGTGTAGTGGGAATGTTACTATGTAACTGCCATGGGAATGTTTGACAGGACAGTGTAGCGGGAATGTTACTATGTAACTGTCCTGGGAATGTTTGACAGGACAATGTAGCGGGAATGTCACTATAACTGCCCTGGGACTGTTTGATGGGACGGTCTAGTGCTTTGGGTTTTAAACTCTTTTCAGGTGACCACTTCAACTAAATGGATCATCCACGCAGCCCAGTAATAATAAGCAGCTAACTATGAAACTCATTGTAGATGCAATCAAACCTCAGTGTCGTAAGAAAATGGTATTTCACGTATATTTCACTGTTGCTCAGCTGCGAGCCTGCTGGGTTACCACAATCTCACTCGAATCGGGATGAGCGAGAGCCGCACACATCAGGCGTGGCATTCAGCCGGCTCATTTGCATTGCTTCACCTTTGTCAAAACGGAACATCCCACCTTACTCACGTCGGACCTTGTGAAGGGCAATAGCAACAAAATGCTTGTTTTAACTGGATACACCTGGGCGATACTAATCCAGAATGATGGCTACCTTACGGACTGGGTGGCGTGTTTTTAACATGCTGTCACAAGTCAGGTGCAGCAGCTCGATCTCCTCCGTCGGAGACCGCTTTAGTCAATCACTGACTCGGGGTTTTCAAACTCAAAATGGGCACCAGTTGCGTGTCCAGGGCCTGCCGGTGGGCTTATTGCCTCGTGTGGTCATACCGTGTACTGCAGGGAGAACATACATTTCACTTTATTATCGAAGTGGCGAGAGACATCAGCCTCCATTTCAACCTTTTATCTAAATGGCGAAAAATGTCAAGAGTGCTTCGTTGCAGAGGGAACTGGGCATCCTTGTGAATGAATCGCAGAAAATTAGCGTGCAGGTAAAGCAGTTAATAAGGAAGGCGAAGGGCAGCACGGTGGCCCAGTGGGTTAGCACTGCTGCCTCACGGCGCTGAGGACCCGGCCCTGGGTCACCGTCCGTGTGGAGTTTGCACGTTCTCCCCGTGTCTGCGTGGGTTTTGCCCCCACAACCCAAAGATGTGCAACTTAGGTGGATTGGCCGCGCTAAATTGCCCCCCTTAATTGGAAACAATAATTGGGTGCTCTAAATAAGGAAGGCAAATGGAATTTTGGCCTTTATAGTTAACGGAATGAAATATAGAAGTAGGGAAGTGCTGCTGCAACTGTGTAAGGAATTCGGAGACCGCCCCGAAGTGCTGTGAACTGTTTTGTCACCTTATTTGGGGAGGGATGTAGTTGAATCAAAGGCAGTTCTGAGGAGGTTCACTAGCTCGCTTCCGGAGATGAGTGTTTTGTCTTAAGAAGAGGGATTGAGGAGTTTGGGGTTATACTCTCCAGAGCCCAGAAGAATGAGAGGAGATCTACTTGAGGCATAAAAGGTATTGACAAAGTAGATGTAGGGAGGAAACCTCCTCTTGCGGGGGGCCAATCTGGGACGCGAGGTCACAGTTTTATGATAAGGGGCAGCAAGTTTAAAACCGAGATGAGGAGAAGTGACTTCTCTCAAAGGGTCGTGAATCTGTGGAATTCCCTGCCCCAGAATATAATGGAAGCTGGGACAGTGAGTAAATTTGAGGAGATGGACAGATTTTTAATTAGAAATGGGTTGAAGGGTTATGGAGGACGGGCAGGACGGTGGAGTTGAGGCCGAGGGGAGATCAGCTATGATCATGTTGAATGGAGGAGCGGGCGGGAGGGACTGAATTTCCTACTCCAGCTCCTAGTTCCGATGCTCTTATTTACCCAGAAGACAAAGGTCAAGGAATCTTTGCAAAATCAATTGTGGTGACCCATTTTTTTTAACATCCTGGCGTTGGGAAAGGTTTCTGACCTGAGAGCTTTTGATTTTGACTTTGGTGGCTGCGGGTGTAGCAGTTCCTTGGCACACCGTTTAATGGATTCGATCATTGGGGCGACTGATTTACAAGAATGGTCGATCTGGCGAGATGTAATTTTGTCGGGTTGGCCTCGTGGGCTGTGACGTGAGCAGGCTGACTCCTACACAACCCACAGCAGGAAGAAAACCAGAAGAGGCGCTCCAACTGAGACCGCTGTGGTCAAGATCGGAGCGTGAAAGTCTGCTGCAGCTGAGCGCCAAGTCTGCACATGCAGCCTCCAACGATAGCAAAACCTCAGGGCTGCCCGTGGCAGGCGTGGGGTTGTATCATCTGCCCTGCCCGTCATACACCGCACCCACTGCTGGGCTCCACAGGGAGGGTGCGGGGGTTGCCTTTGACTGACAAACAGGTGGCAGGCTGGGTTTATGCCATCGCTTCATACCAGGGAAAGCTCAGCATCAAACCCCATCGCATCAGCTTCCCAGGGGTGCGGGTTAGATTGGGGCGACATTGCCCTTCGATTTCGATCGGCCTGTGTGGGGCCGACGGAGATGTTGGCGACCGCCAAAGTGGGGGGGGGGGGGGGGACATCAGGAACGCAAGATTTGGCATCCATTTTTGCAGAGTTCCGCTGCAGAAAATCCGATGCAGTGGGTGCTTGGAATTCGGATGGTGGAGAGCGACGGGAAGGAAATTTCCATTGGTGACAGGAATTGGAGTAATTGTTGCGGTGAATGTATTACTGCGACCATTCGCTATTGTATTACATTACATTGAATTATGCTGGTGCCCTTGTGGGCTCCGCCTCTGGCTCCGCCCCCTCAGGGGAGGTATATAGATCTGCAGCCTGTAGGCGGCTCTCAGTACAGAGCAGTCGCAGTTCTAGCTGATTAAAACCACTGTTCACTTCAACTCTCCGTCTCGTGTGAATTGATGGGGTACTGACAGTTGTGTACTGACATTCCATATTTTTAGATCCAATTTTAATGATTAGAAAAACATGGGCTGCAGACATGAGCCACAGCACAGCAAAGGAAGTCACTATGCTCAACAGGCCCGAGTTGGAGCCATTTTTATTTTATTGATTGGCTAGGCCAACATAGGGGCTGGTTTAGCGCAGGGCTAAATCGCTGGCTTTGAAAGCAGACCAAGGCAGGCCAGCAGCACGGTTCAATTCCCGTACCAGCCTCCCCGAACAGGCGCCGGAATGTGGGGCGGCGGCGGGGGGGGGGGGGCTTTTCACAGTAACTTCATTTGAAGCCTACTTGTGACAATAAGCGATTTTCATTTTCATTCATTAATTTATTGCCCATTTAAGAATATTGGTGTGGGCCAGACCGAGGAAGAGCAGCGGATTTCCTTCCGTGACAGACATTAGGTGAACCAAATGGGATTTTATGACAATCGGCAACTGTTTTGTGGTCATCAGTGGATTTTTAAATTCTAGATTTTTATTGAATTTGAATTTTGCTGTCCGCCATGGATGGGATTCGAACCCGGGTCCCCAGATCGCTACCCACACTACCACTAGGCCACCACCTTCCCCAGGGATCTCAGAGGGTTGAGAGGCTGGAGGAGGGCGCAGAGACAGGGTGAGGTCAGGCCATGCATTGAGAGGGCGTGGAGCTGGGGGGGAGAGAGATTTGTGAGCAAGGACCGGGGTTTAAAAATGGAAGCATTGTCGAACCCGGGGTGTTTATAGAGGGTGCTTGCAAAACGTCAAATACACGTTATGTTTCTGGGCATGTTTTGCTGGTGAAAAATGCAATTTTACACTTGATGGCGATCCTGTGGCTTTTTAAACACATCTGCCATTCGTTCCACCAGCTGCCTTAGTCTCAGTGAGAGGGACAGATTATTATTTTTTTTAAATGATTCCATGGAGAAATGACTTGTTTGATCAGTACAAGTGCACCCCCTGCTGGAGTTAGACAAGATGTGCAGCTGCTGCTTCACAGCAAACAAGTGGAGTAAGGAAGGCCTAGGTATCTCGGAGAAGTTCTATACGAGTCAGGACCAGACCGAGTCAATGATCAGTGCCCTTTTTTTTTTTTCTGGTTTTATTTGACGCTCTACACAAAACTATTACTGAGGGGGGAACAGGCTTGCTTGGAAAGATGAAGAGAGAGTGTATGTCCGCAGATCCGTGAAGGCAGCTGGACGGTAGATACGGCTGTTCTGTTAATAAGGCAGATGGGAAATCTTTTATCATAGAATTTACTGTGCAGAAGGAGGCCACTCGGCCCATCGAGTCTGCACCGGCTCTTGGAAAGAGCACCCTACCCAAGGTCAACACCTCCACCCTATCCCAGTAACCCCACTTAACACTGAGGGCAATTTCGGACACTAAGGGCAATTTAGCACGGCCAATCCACCTAACCTGCACATCTTTGGACTGTGGGAGGAAACCGGAGTACCCGGAGGAAACCCACGCACACACGGGGAGAACGTGCAGACTCCGCACAGACAGTGACCCAAGCCGGAATCGAACCTGGGACCCTGGAGCTGTGAAGCAACTATGCTAACCACTGTGCTAACCTAAGCTGAAGAAAGATATTGGAAAGTCTGGGCTAGCTTGCTTTCTTATGGAGGGAAGCTGAGGAGAGATTAAACTGAGGTGTACTAAATCATGAGGAGCTTTAATGGAGCGCCTGACAGTATTTGGTAGGACAGGCCATTTTGAGGCATCTCCGATTCATCCCAGGAGGAGTGTTGTGAACCTAGTGGGGCAGAGTGACTGGGCTGCTGAATTAGGTCTCAATGTGTCTCATGATCATTGAACAGAAGGTCATCAGCGCTGGGCGCCAGAAATATTTCCATGTTGCAAACAGGGTGCTCCGAGATGGGGAATTCCAAGCACTAATTTTAGATTAAAGTTCCCCACTGTGCACTGCATAAGCCCAGCAAGTTCCCGATGGTCAGTACACAGAGCACTGTGCACTGCAATGATGCATAAGCCCAACAAGAGACTGTATTAAAGGCAAATTCTCTTTCATTTTCTTTTACAGGAAATCAAAGGCATTCTTCAAAGGTGAGTAATTTATTTACCAGCTAATTTATTTGTTTCTGCTTCCTCCTCACAGTTTCTCAATCTCAATAGAGAGCAGTAGTTCCTCCACACTGCCCCCATCAAACACTCCCAGTACAGGTACAGCACGGGGTTAGATACAGAGTAAAGCTCCCTCTACACTGTCCCATCAAACACTCCCGGGACAGGTACAGCACAGGGTTAGATACAGGGTAAAGCTCCCTCTACACTGTCCCATCAAACACTCCCAGGACAGGTACAGCACAGGGTTAGGTACAGAGTAAAGCTCCCTCTACATTGTCCCATCAAACACTCCCAGGACAGGTACAGCATGGGGTTAGGTACAGAGTAAAGCTCCCTCTACACAGTCCCATCAAACACTCCCAGGCCAGGTATAGCATGAGGTTACATACGGAGTAAAGTTCCCTCCACACTGCCCCCATCAAACACTCCCAGGACAGGTATAGCTCAAGGTTAGATCCAGAGTAAAGCTCCCTCTACACTGCCCCCATCAAACACTCCCAGGACAGGTATAGCACGGGGTTAGATACAGAGTAAAGTTCCCTCTACACTGCCCCCATCAAACACTCCCAGGACAGGTACAGCACGGGGTTAGATACAGAGTAAAGCTCCCTCTACACTGTCCCCATCAAACACTCCCAGGACAAGTACAGCACAGGTTAGATCCAGAGTAAAGTTCCCACCAGTCTGTTACCCAGTTCTCAATCGATACATGACCACCCAGCCCCATCTCACGTGCTCCAATATTGTTTCCCAACCTCCTGTGTTGGACCTTATCTGAAAATCCAAGTACACCACGTCCACTAGTTCTCCTTTATCCATGCTACGAGTCACATCCTCAAAGAAAAACTCCCAACGGGTTCACCAAACCTGATTTCCCCCTCCTAAATCCACGCTGAATCTGCCCAATCATGTCATTAGTTTGGTTTAGCTCAGTTGGCTGGGCAGCTGGTTTGTGATGGTGGGGCGAGGCCAGCAGCGTGGGTTCAAACCCCGTACCGGCTGAGGTTATGAATGAAGGCACCACCATCTCGACCTTGCCCCTCGCCTGATGTGTGGTGATCCTCAGGTTAAATCACCACCCAGTCAGCTCCCCCCCCCCCCCATTCAAAGGGGAAAGTAACCTATGGTCACCTGGGACTATGGCGACTTTACCTTTACCTTCGTATCATTAGTTTACAAGTGCCCAGTCATCACGTCCTTTATAATAGATTCTAACATTTCTCCTCCTGACGTCGAAGGAACAGGTGTGCAGCCCGTTATTGCCATGGGAACGTTTATAGGGACAGTAAATTGGGCGAGATGTAATATGGATTATCCGTGTTCAGCCGCCTATTCTACACCTGGCCCATGAGCTAAATCTACCCCTGTGTTATTGAGCCTGAACCAAGCTGCTTTGTGTGTAATCACTTTCGCTGAAGTGCATTCCGGTTTTATTGAATAACGTGTGGTTTCTTTACAGATGTGACTTGCAGACGAAACCTGTACTAAAGGCACCAGAACTGAATCTAGGGGAGTTCAATGGACCTCTGAAGTACACAGTATGGAAACAGATGCTGAATATAATCAGCCCAGGTAATGCCTCGTCCCTATGTTCCTCCCATCTCCTCTCACCTATTCCCCTCCTTATTCCTTTCCGCTGCTCTCTCCCTTCTTCACCTCACCATTTTCTCTTCTCTGCCCCTCTCTCCCCGACTCCCTCACTCACCTTCTCTCTCCCTCCTCTCTTCCCCTCGCCTCCTCACTCCGCTCCGATCTCTGCTCCTCTCCTCCTTTCAATTCATCTCTCCTTTTCTGTTCCTCCTACTTGCCAGTCCCCTCGGCTTTTCTCTCTTCTTTATCTCTCTCTCCCGACCCTTCCTCTCCTTCTTTGCCTCTTCCTCTCGGTTTGCTTGCCCTCCTCTACATTCTCCTCCAATCCTCTTTCTTTCACCCTCTCCTCCCCTCCATTCCGCGTGCCTGGAGTATTGTGTGCAGTTTTGGTCTCCTTCTCTGAGGAAGGATGTTCTTGCTCTCGAGGGAGTGCAGCAAAGGTTTACCAGACTGATTCCAGGGATGGCGGGACTGTCATATGAGGAGAGATTGACAAGGTTGGGATTGTCCTCGCTGGAGTTCAGACGTATGAGGGGGGGATCTCATAGAGACTTATAAAATTCTAACAGGACGAGACAGGGTCGATGCAGGGAAGATGTTACCAATGATGGGTGTGTCCAGAACCAGGGGTCACAGTCTGAGGATTCAGGATGAACCATTTCGGACAGAGATAAGGAGACATTTCTTCACACAAAAAGAGTGGTGAGCCTGTGGAATTCATTACCACAGGAAGTAATTGAAGCTAAAACATTGAATATATTCAAGAGGCGGCTGGATATAGCACTTGGGGAGAATGGGATCAAAGGCTATGGGGCGAAAGCAGGTTTACGCTATTGAGTTGGATGATCAGCCATGATCGTGATGAATGGCGGAGCAGGCTCGAAGGGCCAAAGGCCTCCTCCTGCTCCTATCTTCTATGTATGCGCCACTCTGCTCTCTCCCAATATCGAGCTCTCAAAGAAAAGTACAGCACAGGAACAGGCCCTTCGGCCCTCCAAGCCAGTACCGACCATGCTGCCCGACTAAACTACAATCTTCTACACTTCCTGGGTCCATATCCCTCTATTCCCATCCTATTGGTGTATTTGCCAAGATGCCCCTTAAATGTCACTATCGTCCCTGCTTCCACCACCTCCTCTGGTAGCGAGTTCCAGGCACCTACTACCCTCTGTGTAAAAAAAACTTGCCTCGTACATCTACTCTAGACCTTGCCCCTCGCACCTTAAAGCAATGCCCCCTAGTAATTGACCCCTCTACCCTGGGGAAAAGCCTCTGACTACCCACTCTGTCTATGCCTCTCATAATTTTGTAGACCTCTATCAGGTCGCCCCTCAACCTCCGTCGTTCCAGTGAGAACAAACCGAGTTTATTCAACCGCTCCTCATAGCTAATGCCCTCCATACCAGGCAACCTCCTGGTAAATCTCTTCAGCACCCTCTCTAAAGCCTCCACATCCTTCTGGTAGTGTGGCGACCAGAATTGAACACTATACTCCAAGTGTGGCCTCACTAAGGTTCTATACAGCTGCAACATGACTTGCCAATTCTTATAAATCTTTGCTAACTAATTTCACCCATGTCCCAGTTAAAGAGTAAAAACGAGGAACGAGCTGTGTGAAGAAAATTCTATTATTTAATATTTCTGGGGCTACCGTGACATTCTGTGAAGCATGATTATGGAGGGAGCTGTTTCGGAGGGTCGCTGCAGACTCGATGGGCAGAATGGTATCCTGCACTGTCGGGGTTCTATGATCTGGTCTGGCCTTCATGTGACTCCAGACCCACAGCAATGTGCTTGAATCTTAAAATGGCCGAGCAAGCCCATCGGTTCGAGCGCAATTAGGGCTGGACAATAAATGCTGACCCAGCCAGCGCCTCACACGTCCCGTGAACGAATTAAAAAATAGTTTGGAAAGAGATAGAGAAAGAGAGCGTTTTTAAGTGAACACGCAGAAAGGCAGGAGTGAGAAAAAAGACAGGAAATGGAATTGGAAACGCAAGAGTTAGCAAAGGGGGAAATAGAAAAGGAGATAAAGAGAGAGATTATCAGTTCAAAAAGCTGGGAATTAAAGAGCCACCAGAAGGTGGGGAGGAACTTATTTCCAGGCCAGTGTCCAGTGTGGAGATCTTCAAATTGTGCAAGGCCTCCCGAAGTTTGAGGAAAGGGATGATTCTTTGTTTCTGAAGATGGAAAAGTTTTGCAAAGGTGCCTAAGCAAATGCAATGGCCAAAAAGAAACCTGGACCTTGTTCTTCCAGAGTAGGTTGGCAGGTGGAGCGCATGAAGTAAATGCATCACTGCAGAGGCATCTGTAGAGTATGATGCGGTGAAGAAAACTATCCTCCGTGCGTATCAGTTACTTCCTGAGGTGTATGGGCCAACATTTCAGAATGGAATAAAACCAACTCGTGTTGAGTTTGAGAGGGTCAAACGGCCATTTTGACCATGGGATACGGGCATTGAAGGGCAGAGACAACATGTGAAGGTTCGGGACGGCTCGGTGGCACAGTGGTTAGCACTGCTGCCTCACGGCACCAGGGACCCGGGTTCAGTTCCAGCCTTGGCTCACTGTCTGTGCGGAGTCTGCACGTTCTCCCCGTGTCTGCGTGGGTTTCCTCCGGGCGCTCCGGTTTCCTCCCACTGTCCAAAGATGTGCAGGTTAGGTGGATTGGCCTTGCCAAATTGCCCTTAGTGTCCAAAGGTTAGGTGGGTTTATGGGGACACTGGGATAGGGTGGGGGAGTGGGCCTAGTTAGAATGCTCTTTCAGAGGGTGGGTGCAGAATCGATGGGCCAAATAGCCTCCATCGGCACCATAGGGACTCTCTGATTACGAGCTGGTCTGTGGATCAACCTACTTTTCCGTCACCCCGCCATTAACCTGATAAAGCAGGGCAGGGATAGGTGTGGGCTCAGAGATTTGACAAGGATGTTTAGGACACAAGACAATGGAAGTGTTCAGGGCTAAAGGTGCTGATAGTGGCATAAAGGTAAGATGTGTTAAACGCAGAACAAAAGGGCAGCACGGGCAGCACAAGTGGATAGCACAATTGCTTCACAGCTCCAGGGTCCCAGGTTCGATTCCCCACTGGGTCACTGTCTGTGCAGAGTCTGCACGTTCTCCACGTGTCTGCTTGGGTTTCCTCCGGGTGCTCCGGTTTCCTCCCACAGTCCAAAAATGTGCACGTTGGGTGGATTGGCCATGATAAATTGCCCTTAGTGTTGGGTGGGGTTACTGGGTTATGGGGATGGGGTGGGAGTGTGGGTTTGGGTGGGGTGCTCTTTCCAAGAACCGGTGCAGACTCGATGGGCCGAATGGCCTCCTTCTGCACTGTAAATTCTAATTCTATGCTCAGTAAAAGTAAAAAGGAGGAACAAGTGACAGATGGTTCTGTGGGGAGAGGAGAGGGTTGAGTTGAGGCAAAATAATTTGGGGTTGGGAAAAAACAAGGGACCAAGATGGATAGAGTTCCCAGTCAGAAGTAGTTGAGCTCCATGTCGAGTCCAGAAGGCTGTGAAGTGCCTAATCGTGCAGAGCACAACAGCTAACAAACTGAAACTCAAATCTGAATGTTATCAAAGACTGATCTGTCCTCTAAAGCTACTCTGACCTGCCCCTTTAAACACTCCATAGCTTCAGATAAATACTTTTGAAATTTTTTTTTTTGTTGACGTCGATCTTACCTTCAACACAACTTATTGACCTCTTTGATTGCAGCTCCTGCCCCTTTGACACTGGACTCGGATTCAGCAAGCCTCGACCTTGTCCTCTCCAAGGACCAAACGATGGTGAAGGGTCGCTCGAAGATGAAGGAGTTTTCTTGCCACCCAAAGCGGTTCAGTAACTACGGCTGTGTGTTGGCGCGGGAAGGGTTTTCGGCAGGGAAGCACTACTGGGAGATCCACGTGGAGAGGCTCGACGAGTGGATTATCGGGGCAGTCAAAGAGTCCATTGACCGACACAGCGCCGTGGCACTGACACCGTCAAACGGGTTTTGGACCTTGCGAAAGTGGAATGGGAATGTCTACGGCCCTCACCACGCCACAGAATCGGAGTGCTGTCAAAACCTGAACCTGCAGAAGGTGGGAATCTGTGTGGACTACGAGGTGGGGCAGGTGTCCTTTTATAATGCCGATGACATGAGTCACCTCTACACTTCCACCTACCGGTTCACAGAGAAGATCTACCCATTCTTTCTGCCTTTCCCAGAGACGATGACCGGGGGAGTGCTGAAGGTCTTTCACTTGAAACTGTAGCACGTTGATGAAAAGATGATTTGCTCTCCGCTGGACCTGTCTTCTTTCACAGTCTGATTATCCATTGAATCATTTTCTGAACCATTTTCCATGTGCTAAGCATTTCTTATTGGGGTGTAAAAACTACATTTTGTCCGCCGACTAAATACTGTTTCCGCAAACTGTTATTTATCTTGCGTAGTGGAGGGGGTGGTGTGTTCTCCCCATCGGGGTGCCCGAGTTGCTGTGACAATGTGCACAAAGTGTGATGTTGTGGGCTGGAGAGGTGGACAGTGATGGTCGAGGCACCAATGTCCTTCCCATCACCCTGACTGACCAGCAGTCTCTCCCTCTCTTGCTGCCTCCCATTGGCAAGTATCGGAAGGACTTGCAGGTTAATAATCGACCTGTTTGCCCACACCGTTAACGCGCCCTACTTTTAAAAATAAAAAAATTAAAATATTGTCGGCCACCCCTAATTGGCTTTACGAATTAACCATCAAGACGTGGGGTGGGACTCGAGCCCAAAGCCTCTGCCTCAGAAGCCGGAACACCGCCCACTGTACCTCAAGAGCTCCATATCTCAAATGCTCCAGAGTTTTCCATTCATTTGCAATGAAGGCCGTGGGAATGATGAAGTGCCCAATTCATCATTTTCAGTTATTTCGTTCTTCGCACTAATGTGCGACATTCTTCATCGCTTTTCAAATTCAGACCTTTTAACTCATTTCCAACACCGATTTGCAGACTCGTCGAACCCGGCCATACAGAGGAAACGATTCAGGCCGACTGTGCTTGTTAAGGTTCGTTGGGAGAGGTATCCAATTAACCCCTGACTCTATACCGCAGCCCTGCAAATCTTTCCTTGCCGAGTGTGTATCGAATTCCCTTGTGGATCTGCTTCCACTGCCCCGTCAGGCCGAACATTACCGTGACAGTACCAGACACATTAATGGTGAAATAATTATTAAATAAGAACCACATTATCGTGTTTTTCTTTTGGTTTAAGACCGGGTAACATGGATATTCTTCCTGAATTCTCTCCAAATCCCTCACTCCTAAACTTTCCGCCAATTTTCCAAATTTAAAATGGCGTGATGGGAAACCAAATCCCCTTCACCTCCCGGACAAAAGGTCGTGGGTTAAAGTCCCAGGCCAGGACTTGAAGACAATGATGGAGGCTGGAATTCCATCACAGCATTGAGGAGACTCTGCGCTTTCCCAGGTGCTGTCTTTTAGAGGAAATGTAAAATCAAGACCACCCCCCCCCCTACTATCCTCTCCGCCGCTAGTATGACCTCAGCTGGAATATTGTGTACAGTTCTGAGCGCCACTCGATCGGGAGGATGCAAGCGCGTTGGGAGAGAGAGCAAAAGAGGTTTACGGAACGTTTCTAGGGATGAGGAACTTCAGTTGTGAGGATAGCTTGGGCGAGGTTGGGACTGTTCTCCTTGGAGAGGAGGAGGCTTGAGAGGAGATTTGACAGAGATGTTCGAAATCATGAGGGGGGCTGGGCAGAGATGGAGGAAAGTTGCTCCCGCTGGGAAAATGATCAGGAACCAGAGGCCACAGGTTTCAGATGATTTGCAAAACAAACCGATGCGATGTCTGAAAAATCTTTTTCACCCAGCGAGTGGTTGGGGTCTGGAATGCAGTGACTGGGGTGGTACAGTGGTTAGCACTAATGCCTCATGGCACCAGGGACCTGGGTTCAATTCCGGCCTCGGGTAGCTGCCCTGTGTGGAGTCTGCACGTTCTCCCAGTGTGTGCGTGGGTTTCCTCCGGGTGCTCCGGTTTCCTCCCACAGTCCAAAGACGTGCAGGTTAGTTGGATTGGCCATGCAGAATTGCCCTTAGTGTCCAAAAGGTCAGGTGGGGTTACTGGTTTACGGGATAGGGTCGAGGTGGGGTACTCTTTCCAAGATTCAGTGCAGACTCAATGGGCTGAATGGCCTCCTCTTGCACTGCAGAGATTAGAACAAAGAAATGTACAGCACAGGAACCGGCCCTCCAGCCCGTGCTGGCCATGCTGCCCGACTAAACTACAATCTTCTACACTTCCTGGGTCCGTATCCCTCTATTCCCATCCTATTCATGTATTTGTCAAGATGCCCCTTAAATGTCACTATCGTCCCTGCTTCCACCATCTCCTCCGGCAGCGAGTTCCAGGCACCCACTACCCTCTGTGTAAAAAAAACTTGCCTCGTACATCTACTCTAAACCTTGCCCCTCGCACCTTAAACCTATGCCCCCTAGTAATTGACCCCTCTACCCTGGGGAAAAACCTCTGACTATCCACTCTGTCTATGCCCCTCATAATTTTGTAGACCTCTATCAGGTCGCCCCTCAACCTCTGTCGTTCCAGTGAGAACAAACCGAGTTTATTCAACCGCTCCTCATAGCTAATGCCCTCCACACCAGGCAACATCCTGGTGAATCTCTTCAGCACCCTCTCTAAAGCCTCCACATCCTTCTGGTAGTGTGGCGACCAGAATTGAACACTATACTCCAAGTGTGGCCTAACTAAGGTTCTATACAGCTGCAACATGACTTGCCAATTCTTATACTCACTGCCCTGGCCAATGAAGGCAAGCATGCCGTATGCCTTCTTGACTACCTTCTCCACCTGTGTTGCCCCTTTCAGTGACCTGTGGACCTATACACCTAGATCTCTCTGACAGTCAATACCCTTGAGGGTTCTACCATTCACTGTATACTCCCTACCTGCATTAGATTCTATGATTCTATTCCGTGGCTGGAAGTGTGGTGGAGACGGGTTCAATCGAGACATTCAGCCGGGCATGGGGCGATTATTGTTTCTCAGTGTGCAGGGGTTTTGGGACAAAGGCAGAGGGGTGGCAGTATGGAATGATGCTCGTTTGGAGAGCCGTGCAGATACGATGGGCCGAATGGCCGCCTCCTGCTGCTTAACGCTTCTGTGATCCTGTGAACTTAAAAAGGTCCCGGGCACCAGCGCAGGGCGGTTCTCCCTGGTGTCCTGGTCAATATTTATTGCTCAACCAACAGCAGTAAGAATGGATAACCTGACCATTACCTCATTGGACACTAGAACGTCCATTACAACAGTGACTATGCCTCAACTACTTTGCTGGCTAGAAAACATTTTGAAAGCACGTCAGGGCATCCTGTGGCAATGGAATTTGCTGTATGAGGTGACATCACTGTGCTCTACATATGGAACTGGTAACACAATCCAATCACGAGGCCATCTTTCTTCTCCAGACCCTCTACGTCTCGGAATTCCTAACTTTCCAAAGGCCGTGTTTTCTGTTTCACATCAGGCCCCACATTCTCTCACAGGCAGCAAACTGGCAGTGATTATGTTTTAATGTTTGGGCCGTTAAGTGGCCAAATGATGCGCTCACCATCCAATTCAAGATGGTGGGCAGGCTCTCCAAGCTGAAGAACCGAGAAGGAGCTGTAGCAGGTGCGGGAGACAGAGGGTTGTTTTAAAATATTTGAAAGTAAAATTGGTAATAGCTTCTCTGGATGGGGAAAACCTGCAGCTGTTACAGCCCCGCTTGATTGGGACCCCAGCCACAAACATTCACTCCCTCCGCCACCGACGAACAGTGACAGCCGTGTGTACCATCTGCAAGATACACTGCAATAACTCACCCAAGGTTCCTTAGGCAGCACCTTCCAAACCCACGACCGCCACCATCGAGAAGGACAACAGCAGCAGATACCTGGCAACCCCACTACCTGAAGGTTCCCCTCCAAGTCACTCACCACCCTGACTTGGAAATACGTCGGCCGTTTCATCAATGTCACTGGTTCAAAAATCTTGGCCCTCCTTCCCTAACAGCACCAGGGGTGCACCTACAGCACATGGACTGATTCAAGAAGGCAGCTCACCTCCACCTTCTCGAGGGAAATTAGGGATGGGCAATGGGTGCTGGCCCAGCCTTCAAAGCCCACATCCCATGAATAAATAAAACAAATTGTGCCTGGGTGCATATAGAGGAGGGCCCTAGTGATCCTGAAGATGTGCCTTCCCCCACCTCCACCCAAACCTTGACCCGCGCCAGAGTGCGACTCCAGACATCTTCCGTGTTCCCAGTCAATCGCCTTAATTCGTGACTAATGACCTTGTATAGACCTTTGATTGATCTAACCACTGCTGGCGCTGTTGGGAAATTCCTTACCTGCCCGACTTCATCCCTGCGGATCCAAAATCCTTCCCTTGGGCCAAACCCTCGATGGCACATACAGGACTGCTGGCCCATTGAGCTGGTTAGTTTGGTCGGCTAGGTGGCTCGAGGGCGATGCAGGGCTTTGCCAACATGGCCCAATTAGCTCTTTGGGACCATGTCCCATGGTGACAACCCATGGACATCGAGGAGGATACATGGAGAAAGGGAGAGGACGGCTAACACAAGGAGGCACCCTGACAGGCCGTACAAGTTACTGGAGAAGCCTCCAGCATTGAAGGGTGTGGGTTCACTTTAACTCTTGACAATGGTGTAGCGCCATATATGGAATTGGTCACCCACGGTGCCTGATTTTCCTCGCTGTAGATGGGAAAAGGTACTTGGAATTGGAGGCCAGCTCGCTTACTTTGCCAAAAGTGAAAATTAACCGTAGGCCCTGCAGCAGTTGTAAAATAGCCCAAAAAGCTGAATTATTGCCGCTTCACATGGCTGGATTTCTTGTTCCAGAGAAGCCTTTAGACATGGTTCCAAAAAATCCATGTTGGCTCTGATCGAATCTGCATTCCTTATTCAGTTAAACAATGCAATAATGAGGGTGGTGGGATATTTTGTCACGTTCAGAACATTCTCCTGGAATCTCCTCTGGGTCAGTGCCTAAATACGCATGGAGCTTGACTCGATACGTTAGACAAAATACTTCTCTCAAAGGGTTGTTAACCTGTGGAAGTCACTGCCTCTGGGCGCAGTGGAAGCTGGGACATTGAGTAAGTTTAGGGAGGAGATAGTGGTTAGCACTGCTGCCTCACAGAACCAGGGACCCGGGTTTGATTCTGGCCTCGGTGACTGTGCGGAGTTTGCCCGTTCTCCCCCGTGTCTGCGTGGGTTTCCTCCGGGTGCTCCGGTTTCCTCCCACAGTCCAAAGATGCGTGGGTCAGGTGGATTGGCCATACTAATTTTTCCCTTTGTGTCCAAAGATGTGCAGGTTAGGTGGGGATTACGGGGTTAGGGCGGGGGAATGGGCCTAGATAGGGTGACCTTTCAGTGGGTCGGTGCAGACTTGATGGGCCCAATGGCCTCCTTGTGGTAAACCACTGTTGCACCTCTATTAGGTGATGTATGGTAGGACCTGTACTACAGGTACGTTGGTAGTCCCTGCCTGCTGGCTACGCCCCGTAGGTGGAGTATAAATATGCGTGTCCTCCATGCTGCAGCCATTTCGCCAGCTGCTGTGGGAGGCCACACATCTTGGAGACATAAAGCCTCAGTTGTACCCAACTCCAGTCTTTGTGCAATTGATCGTGCATCACTCCTTCTGCACTGTAGGGATTCTTCTGTGGAAGTCTGATGCAGGTTGGAGGGTTATGGAGAACGGGCAGGAAAGGGGAGTTGAGGCCGAGACGAGAACAGCCGTGATCGCCTTGAACGCGGAGCAGGCTCATATTTCTTATGTTCGAAATGTTAATTGTCACTGTTAAATAAAACCGTTTGAAACCCGTAATTTCCGTGACCTCGAGGCAGAGGTCGAGTGTCACAATTGTTGTCCACAGCACATGGCGCATTAACGTCCAGCGAGCGGCGGAAAGCCACGGACCGCCGATTCTGACATGGAGAAATGCGCACATATAAAGTGCCCGGATATCATGACAAACCTTCCTCTCGGTGCAGCAGCCTGGGGGGGCCTCCAGCTCAAGCGCGGCGCAGGAGGAGTGCAGCCTCGCCCCCTTCTTGGGCTAGGTTGGAAACGCCCATTGAGGCCAGGAATTTAAACTGCAGATTTATATTGAAGACAACAGGCAGGATGTTTAACAAGTGCTTTAAAGATAGGTAGAAGTTTTAAAACATTTTTTTTTTTTGCTCATTCTTTTATACAGGCATTGCTGTTGTTATTGTTCTTTTGAAGTAATTTTATTTTGTTATGATTAAAGGTTATTATTTATAAGTGAACAAAGGTTTGGTTATTTGTGTTAAATCTGTGAAACTATTTAAATCTGCAGTATATTATTATAGAACTTTAAGTGTGGCATGCTTAAAAGGGTTCATGTGTTTAATCTAGATTATGATCATAAGATTTTAAAAGCTTTTCGTTGTCATTGTCCTTGTAACATCTGATATTTTTTATGATTTGTGTTTCGAGAATCACTGCACTGAAGAAGAGAGCCATTCGGCCCATCGAGTCTGCACCGACTATCTGAAAGAGCCCTCTACCTAGGCCCACTCTCCCCACCCTACGCCCGTAACCCCACCTATCCTGCACATCCCTGGACACTAAGGGGCAATTTAGCATGTCCAATCCACCTAACCTGCACATCTTTGGACTTGTGGGAGGAAACTGGAGGACCCGGGGGAAACCCACGCAGACACGGGGAGAACGGGCCGACTCCGCAGAGACAGTGACCCGAGGCTGGAATCAAATCCGGGTCCCTGGCGCGGTGAGGCAACAGTGCTAACCACTGTGCCACCCCAGGTTGGTAGACGGCTAGGGAAAGGTGGAGGTCTGAAATGAGAAAGCCGAAGGTCTTTGATCGGGCGAAGTGCAGGAATGATTAAATGACAAGGATGGTGGTGCAAGGAAAGGATACTATGCAGGCCTTGTTCTGGGATGAATAATGCATTTGTGTGGCTGGGCAAAAAGATCAATAAAGTGAGCAGGCATAGCAACTGTAGTTAAAAGGGAACATTGCCTACAACCGACACGGTGGCACTGTGGTTGTCATTGCTGCCTCACAGCTCCAGGGACCCGGCTTCAATTCCGGCCTTGGGCGAATGTGCGGAGTCTGCGCGGGTTTCCTCCCGGGTGCTCCGGTTTCCTCCCACGGTCCAAAGCTGTGCAGGTTAGGTGGATTGGCCGTGCTAAATTGCCCCTTAGTGCGCAGGGATGTACAGGTTAGGTTTCTGGTATAGGGCAGGGGGAGTGGGCCGAGGTAGGGAGCTCTTTCAGAGGGTCGGTGCAGACTCGATGGGCCGAATGGCCTCCTTCTGCACTTGTGGGAATTCTATGCTTCTATTCTGTGGTTCCAGGAAACACGGGGGCACTGAGAATGTGGAAACACCACACAGTCACCCAAGGTCCGAACTGAACAAGGGTCCCTGGTGTTGTGAGGCAGCAGTGCTAACCAGTATGCCTCCATATTACCCGTATTATGGTTCTTTGTTTACTTCAGTTATCTTATTCAGTTACAATTATTTCATTGTTGAATGTTGTGATTTGATGTATCAGTAAGACAATTGTAGAAGCTTGTTAAAAGTTTAATGGAAAACATTTATTAACAGAAATAATTTTATAAATACAAAACCTTGAAACCAGTTAAAATTAAACCTTAAGTTAAACATTATCAGCTGAACAATGACATGAAACTACCTCAACTTTTACAAATTTCTTGCAATAAAATGTATTTTCTCACTTCAGCACAACGGTCAATTAAATATATGTTTCCACATAAACACAATGGTTCTGTCTATTTTCAAAGGGGAGAGGAGGTAAGTGGGCATGTTTGACATTTCGATTAATTTTACAAGCTCAATGTCCGAAAGCAGTCGTTGCCAGGTGATTTCGAATGGCCCTTGCGTCACCAGGCGGAGATGATGCCTGACTCTTCTCTCGTGATCCTTGCGCCGATATTGCCACCTCAAAAGAACTTCAAGGACTTTATGTAGCAAAGCTATAAGTTTGGTGCCCTAGTGGTGGAGAAGCATGACTGCAGATTTTGAATCTGCACTGGATTCTGCAATACCTGTCAGAGAGATAGTTCACATTAGCTTACAGGTATGCGTCAACTAAGGCATTAAACTTTGTTCAAGAATTTGAAGTAATTACTGAGGCTTGCCAGGATCAGGGAGACTCTTAACGAACACAGCTTAAAACACATTGCAAAATCCAAATGGACTTTACCTCTGAATCAGGTGGGTGCTAACATTTCCATTTTTGAATGAGTTAATAGCACCAGTATTGAGGCTACGATCATCCTCAACCAACTCCCCTTTGCCGCCAACATGCTTTCGGATGACAGAACTCCAACTGCCAAAGTAAAACTACACCTAACTCAAGGAAGGATCCCGAATGTGAGGAAGACAAAGGAAGCTCTTCAAAAACACCTTGAAGGCTCACCTCAAGAAATGGAACACAGATGCCAATGCCTGGGAGATCCTTGCTCAGAAGCAACCGACTTGGAGGAACCTCCTGATTGAAGGGTCACAATTCTTCGAGAACACCCGACGGCAAGGGGTGGCCCAGAAAAAGAGCCTGAGAATGGAATACCGGGACCGAGCATTCAAGAACAGGCCACACATTTTGGAAACTCCTGCCAAGTCAAGGATTGAAGATGTGGATCTAGGATTGGGCTCATCAACCATGTCCTTGGATTTTTCATTCAGCACGAGTTCAATCTGTCAAAAGAAAGAGTAGTTAAATGTTATTAATCAACTGTGCATTCTTTAGGAGTACGTGTTGAATCCAAGTTAGTAGTGTTAATAAATTAATAGCTTTGTTTAAGTTCAAGCAATTTTATGGTCTTTGTGAACACTGCGCCAACCATCCTGAAATAAGCAACACTTATTTGGGAGTTTGAACGCCACACTCCATGCATCCAGTGCGCATACCCTTCTGGGTGGTGCATGGAGTATATGCGGCAGTCCAGCGACTTAAGTCAGGGAACCGATAGGAAGTCACGGGCCATTAAAACTCCCAGAGATAGGGAACATAGAACAGTACAGCACAGAACAGGCCCTTCGGCCCTCGATGTTGTGCCGAGCTTTGTCCGAAACCAAGATTAAGCTATCCCACTCCCTGTCATTCTGGTGTGCTCCATGTGCCTATCCAATAACCGCTTGAAAGTTCCTAAAGTGTCCGACTGCACTATCACAGCAGGCAGTCCTTTCCACACTCTAACTGATGTGTTGGGGGTTCTGGATCGCAAACAGGTCACCAACACTGGAAGTGGTGCAACTCTATTTTATTATAAGGTTAACGATATTAACATACTTGAACTGTGGGTAAATGCAATACCAGCTTTAACTGTTGACCCTTGCCTCGTCCTAACCAGGTGATGCACTCAGCACATGGTCAATGTCTGTGTTGCAGGCTGTGAGCTCTGTGCTCCGAGCTGGCTGCTATTAGAATGAGCGGGAACTCTCCTGTCCCCTGTCTTTATAGTGCGTGTGCTCTCACTGGTGATTGGCTGCGGTGTTGTGTATGCTGATTGGTCCCACTGCATGTCCATCAGTGTGTGTGTGTGTCTGCACCATAATATACTGGTGTATATTATGACACTAACCACTCTCTGAGTAAAGAACCTACCTCAGACATCCCTCCTATATCTCCCACCCTGAATCTTATAGTTATGCCCCCTTGTAACAGCTACATCCACCCGAGGAAATAGTCTCGGAACGTTCACTCTATCTATCCCCCTCATCATCTTATAAACCTCTATTAAGTCGGCTCTCATCCTCCTTCGCTGCAATGAGAAAAGCCCTAGCTCCCTCAACCTTTCCTCATAAGACCTACCCTCCAATCCAGGCAGCATCCTGGTAAATCTCCTTTGCACCCTTTCCAATGCTTCCACATCCCTCCTATAATGAGGTGACCAGAACTGCACACAATACTCCAAATGTGGTCTCACCAGGGTCATGTACAGTTGCAGCATAACCCCACGGCTCTTAAACTCAAGCCCCCTTTTAATAAACGCTAACACGCTATAGGCCATCTTCACGGCTCTATCCACTTGAGTGGCAACCTTCAGAGATCTGTGGACATGAACCCCAAGATTTCTGCTCCTCCACATTCCTCAGAACCCTGCCGTTGACCCTGTAATCCGCATTCAAATTTTTCCTACCCAAATGAATCACCTCGCACTTATCAGGGTTAAACTCCATCTGCCACTTTTCAGCCCAGCTCTGCATCCTATCGATGTCTCTTTGCAGCCTTTGGAGAGTAGTGTGTGGGAGAGCAGGATGATGGATGTTCTCTCTATTCTTCAGCTCTGGGTCAATGTTGGCCTCTCCATTGCTGGTACCATCCAAACTGGTCAACAGTATGAAGTGACACAAAAGTAAAAGCAAAATATTGCAGATGCTGGAAATCTGAAATTAACAACAGAAACTGCTGAGTGTTTCCAGTACGAAGTGACACTTGACTGGAAACGAGTGGTTAGGAGCAGCCTGTCAGGGGAGACTTGTGGCATGGTGCAATCAATGCAGCAGATGCCTTCCCTGTCTAATGGGCAGAGGGCTGGGTTGAGTAGATTGGGCAGGTGCCCAGTTCAGTCTCCACGGATTCCAATTATCTCCGTGGAACTGGGAGCCCTCGGACAGGTGGAGGTACACCCAGCACTGTCCATGTTTGATTAACTCGAACAACATTTAGAACTGTATTGGAAGGAGTAAGCAGTTTGAACAGCCTTTAACCAATAACAGCAAGTTATCACTCCTATAACATAAGAAAATATCCAAAGATGCTTCATTGAAGCGTTATGAAATAAAGTGTACCACCGAGCCACGTAGGGAAATAAGAGGTAGCTTTTAGGAAATGTATTAAAATAGGGAAGTGAGATAGAGAGGGGGAGATGTATAGGTTATATTTCAGAGACCAGGGCCCAGGAATTGAAGGCATGGCTACCAATGGTAGAGTCTTCATAGGGATTCTCCGGAAGGTGGATTAAAGAAGCGCGCATAGCTGGCAGGGTTGTGGGCCTGAAGATGTTTCAGAGATAGGGAGGGGCAAGGACGTGGAGAGGTTTGGAATCACAGATGAGAATTTTTAAATTGAGATGCCACTTGACCAGGAACCAATGATGGAGAGCAAGCACACAGGCGGGACAGGGTAGGTGACCTGTTGCAAAGTAGGAAGAAACCTACAGCGGAGGTTTGGCTGCCCTCAGGATCATGGAGAGTAGTGTGTGGGAGAGCAGCCAGGAACGTGGTGGAAGAGTGAAGCCTGTTTGTAACAGAGGAATGAATATGGGATTCAGCAGTCGATGAAGCTGCGACAGGAGCAAAGTGGACAATGCAATGGAGGTGGAAATCGGCAGCCTTAATCATTGGTATAAATATAACTCAACTCATGATTGATAGTGGGACCAAGGTTAGGAACAGAGTGGATGAAACGCAGACCTTTACCAGGGTGGAGTTGGTATCTGGGGAATGGGAATTTGGAGCCGGGAACAGAAAAACAATGGCTTCCCTCTTCCCAATGTTTAGTCGGAGAAAATTGTGGTGTTCTTTGTGTTGCTTATTTCAGGATGGTTGGCGCAGTGTTCACAAAGACCGCAAAATAGCTTTAACTTAAACAAAGCTATAAATTTATTAACACTGCTAACTTTGATTCGACACAGACTCCTAAAGAATACCCAGTTGATTAATAACATTTAACTACACTCATCTACAGCTAATCTTAATACTGATATAAACTATGATCTGCTCTCACTCACACTATTTGTACTTCTGACTCTCTCTAGTTGACTCCTGCACTCACTCTTCCCACAAGGTTTCGCAACACTGCCTTATATAGTTGTAACTGTAGCTCCCTCTGGTGGCTACTCTAGACACTTCATTAACCATTGCATTTCTTACAGTTATGATAATACCACAGAACTTTCTTCAGTCAAATATACTTTGGCTGAGTGAATTGGTGAAAATTAGCACATTGAAGAAACTCGGTGGCATTTGGTGTCAGAAACAGAAATACACATGTTCAACAAGTCTGTTAACATCTGGAGATAAAGCAGAATGACTTGTAGGCTGAAATTAACAAGGAAAGGTGTGACATTCCTATTACATAAACATCCCCAGGAATGGGACAGGCAATAGACAATGTGGAATCAACAGCAAAAAATAACTTTAACAAAGAAACAAGGCCTTGAAAGAATTGTCTTCCAAAATGAATGGGGGAATCATGAAACGCAATTGGGCGGAAAATCGGTTTCAAAGCCAAAATCATGGCAGCCGCCAGTTTCATGCCAAGTCGCAATTCTCCAGTACCTCGACAGTGGCGTCAATGCATTCCACAACGCACGTACAGTAAACTCCGTTGGCAGGCCTGACCCGCTATTCTCCAGGGCCTCCGCCTCTACTGAGATTAATTCCCGATGGCGAGGTTCGCTTGTGCTTTTGAAAATCGTGAAACTGGCGCTGTGGCTGCTGAGGGTGAGTGAGGTTGTACAGAGAGTGTCCACCATCGCCATAGTTTGCTGACAGTTGTGCCGCTGGACAGAGACTTCTGCCAGGGCCGGGGGGGGGTATTGTGGGGGGTGGCCAGGAGGTGAGTTGTCGGGTTGCGGTGGACGGAACACTATTGCCGCAGCCGGCAAGTCAGCCATGCAGCTGCGCACACCGCTAACAGCCCACTGTGAACCTAGGCCACGGGTGGTCTGGGTGTCCCCTCAGGCCACCCCCTTAAGTGCCCTCTGGCCCCAGCTGACCCATCAGTGGGATGGGCGCGCTCCAGCGCAATCAGTGCCATCTTGTTGGCTGGAATGGTGCGTCTGGGGAGTGCAGTGTGTATATGCGGCTGCAGCTTGTCAGCCTCCCGAGTGTCAGTCACGAATGCGGCAAATCCGGTACTGTTCATTGGAAATGATTGTGTTCCACGCGGCTCGGTGCTAGTCCTTCCGCAATCACTGGATCGGTCCAGATGCGGTGCCAGTTTTGCAGTCGTGGAAGCCCACGGATCCTGTCCCAGCATCAACACTAGCCTCGGGAACGGAGAAATCCGCCGAATAACTGTCTGTCCTAGGGAATGTTATTTATGAAGCAGCTGAAGTTGGACAGCACGCTGAGGAAAACCTGCAGTGATGTCCTGGAACTGTGACGATTGGCACCCAACACGTAGAAGCATCTCCTTTGTGCTTGGTGTAACTTCAACCAGTGGAGAGCTTGCCCCCTGATTCCCATGAATTTTAATTTTGCCAGGTCTCTGGTATGGTGATATCATGGTTGTATTGTATTTCACCGACTGATTACTCTGAGTCTCACTAGTATAATCGGTGAATGTTAGAGTCAGGTGACCTCAGACTGACTGGAGAACTGGAAGAGAGGTTGTTTGTGCATGTTAACATTGTTGTTCATCTTTTGTTTTGAATATAGTTTAGAACAAAGAACAATACAGCACAGAAACAGGCCCTTCGGCCCTCCAAGCCTGCGCCGGCCATCGTACCTGCCTAAACTAAAACCTTATGCACTTACGGAGTCTGTATCCTTCCATTCTCACCGTACTCATATAGTTGTCTGGATGTGCCTTAATTGCCGCTAGCGTACCTACTCCCACGACCTCCCCAGGCAGCGCGTTCCATATATTTACCACTCTGTTTAAAAATGTGCTTCGCACATATGTTCTAAATTTTTCCCCACACACTTTAAACCTATGTCCCCTAGTACTTGACTCTCCGACCCTAGGAACGAGCATCTGACTATCCACTCTGTCCATGCCACTCATAATCTTGTAGACCTCGATCAGATCACCTCTCAACCTCCGACGTTCCAGTGAGAACAGACCGAGTTGATCGAACCTCTCCTCATAGCTAATGCCCTCCACATCAGGCAACGTCCTAGGAAACCGCTTCTGTACCCTCTCCAAAGCATCCACATCCTTCTGGTAGTGTAGCGACCAGAATTTTACACAATATTCCAAATGAGGCCGAACTAAGGTCCTGTACAGCTGCAACACGGCTTACCAATTTTTATATTCACTGCCCCGACCGATGAAGACCAGCATGCCGTCTGCCTTGTTGACCACCTTATCCACATGTGTTGCCACTTTCAGTGATCAGTGGACATGCACATCCAGATCTCTCTGCCTGTCAGTACTTGCAAGAGTTCTACCAGTTATTGTGTAATTCCTACATGCATTGGACCTTCCAAAGTGCATTACCTCCCATTCGTCGTGATTAAACTCCATCTGTCATTTCTCCGCCCAAGACTCCAACCAATTTATATCCTGCTGTATCCTCTGACAATCCTCTTCACTATCCGCAACTCCACCAATTTTTGTGTCATCTGCGAACTTACTAATCAGATCAGCTGCATTTTCTTCCAAATCATTTATATACACCACGAACAACAAAGGTCCCAGAACTGATCCCTGTGGAAAGCCGCTAGTCACAGCCTTCCATTCAGAAAAGCACCCTTCTACTGCTACCTTCTGTCTTCTGTTCTCAAGCATGCTCTGTATCCACTTGCCAGCTCTCCTATTATTCTATGTGACTTCACCTTTTGTACCAGTCTACCATGAAGTACCTTGTCAAAGGCTTTACTGAAGTCCATGTATACAACATCCACTGCCTTTCCCTCATCTATCATCTTTTACCCACATTTAATGTTATTAAATCGTTTTTAGCTTTAGCTACACGTGTTCTTGAAATATATATCTGACAAGAACATTACATGGTACCAGGGTTGGATGGTATTAAATACTGAGAAAAAAACTCATCAGCCTGCCACGAGGTCCACAGAGATTTGAAGATTTTGCGGACTGCTGGAATTAATAGCAAGGTGTCATTGAAGTCACCAATGAGTCTCAGATTTCATGGTAATGTGGACTGCAACTGACGTGCGTTTCAACAACAATTTAATCTGTTCCTGACGGCAGTAAATATAGGAGATCAATCAGATTCGCGTAAGGTAGCGATGCTCTTAACAGGGGCAGGGCCTGAAGCAATTATTGTGTTTAATATGTTTAAAATTTAAACAATGAAGATAGTAAAATTTTTAACAAAGTAATTTGAAGATTTGATGAACATTGCACTCCCAGAAAGAGTGAAATTCATGACCGCTATGTGTTCAGATCATGCTCACAGAAGACAAAAGAGTCCATAGGTCATTTCATCACTGATGTAATGTTAAAAGCTAAAACCTGTAATTTTTCTGTGGTGGAATCTTCCATGATTCAGGACCAAATTGAGTTTGGTGTGAATGAAAATAAGCTGAGGGAATGATTGCTGAGGAAATCAGATCTGACTTTGCAGCTTTTCACACACCAACAAACGGTAAAGATCAGGATGAAGTATTTCTGTGTAAAAGGTGTTGTTGAATCTTTTCAGTTGAATAAACTCGGTTTGTTCTCACTGGAACGACGAAGGTTAAGGGGCGACCTGATAGAAGTCTACAAAATTATGAGGGGCATAGACAGAGTGGATAGTCAGAGGCTTTTCCCCAGGGTAGAGGGGTCAATTACTAGGGGGCATAGGTTTAAGGTGAGAGGGGCAAGGTTTAGAGTAGATGTATGAGGCATGTTTTTTACACAGAGGGTAGTGGGTGCCTGGAACTCGCTGCCGGAGGAGGTGGTGGAAGCAGGGACGATAGTGACATTTCAGGGGCATCTTGACAAATACATGAATAGGATGGGAATAGAGGGATATGGACCCAGGAAGTGTAGAAGATTTTAGTTTAGACGGGGAGCATGGTCGGCACGGGCTTGGAGGGCCTGTTCCTGTGCTGTACTTTTCTTTGTTCTTTGTTGGGACAGCATGGTGGCGCAGTGGTTAGCACTGCTGCCTCACGGCGCCGAGGTCCCAGGTTCGATCCCAGCCACGCTTCACTGTCCGTATGCAGTTTTGCACATTCTCCCCGTGTTTGCGTGGGTTTCGCCCCCACAACCCAAAGATGTGCAGGGTACGTGGATTGGACGTGCTAAGTTGCCCCTTAATTGGAAAAATGAATTTGGTACTCTAAATTTATATTAAAAAAGTAAAAGATGCGGTCAAATTGAGGCAGAGCCCAGCGTTTGTCAAGTTTTGTTCTCGATGCAAAGGGAAAAATCACTTTGCTCAGAATTGTTACTCTGAGCTCAACCCCAGATCAGTCAGCACAGTGGAAGACACAGTCTCCAGTGATGAAACATCATTGTTTCTTGGAGTAATAACAGAAAAGAATAAATTTTTGGACACATCAAAGAAAGTCTCCAGCACTGATGCTCCATTCAAAATAAATGTGGCTGATGAGGACAAATGGCCGCTACTACTTGAAATGAACAATACAGTGGTCCAATTGAAGTTAGACACTGGTGCCCAAGCCAATTTAATCAGCATGACTGATTTTTAAAAAATCTAAAAGTTCAGCCATTAGAAGAAATCACAAACCATCCCTGAGAGATTATAATGGTTCCAGCATTAAATGTTCTGATGCTTGTGACCTGAGTGTGGTGGTGAAGAACACAGTGTATTCCGTCTCATTCTGTATTGTATCTGAGGGCTTGGATTCATTATTAGGTGATCGGTCCTGTGAAGAATTAGGTCTAGTGCAGTTGCTGTACGGCAGCCACAAAGGATTGGATCAACACTCCAACGATTCTGAGAACATAATCAGCCTCTCACAGCCCGCGTTTCACACTGGCTGGCTTCACGGACACTACCGGAGGCTGCTGGGTGCGCAGGCCCGACAGGTCGAAAAATTCAGGCCATCGCCATGGCGCCACCCATTGGATTCAATGGGCTTCTGTAGTGATGGATTCAGCAGAGCGAGGGTCTTGATGCATTACTGCAAATCTCCCAATGTTTTGGTCATGGGCAACTGAATAATATTGTTGTTTCTTGACAGTAATAGGAGAATAAACTGCATAAGATCATAAGTAGGATGAGGAGTAGGCCAGAGGGCCTCTCCAGCCTGATCCACCATTCGATACGATCAGGGTGATCTTTCTCAACTCCATTTGCCAGCTAGTTCCCCATCCTTTGACTCCCTGAGAGGCCAATAATCTGTCCATCTTGGCCTTGAGTATATTTGACGATGGAGCACCCAGACCTTCATTGACGCTGACACTGTGGCACAGGAAACCATTCGAGCAGTTAAGAGGAATGTAGTTCTGGAAGGGGACCATGGAGTTAGAGGATGGACGCAGTTCTGTGTCGACGAGAACGAGGGTGCAGAAGGCTGTGTTGTTGCCCGTTACCGTGGTGCCAGGGTTTGGGGCAGCTGCTCTGGGCTGGAGAGGAACTTGCACAATTCGGCGGCCACCCTCCACCTTGGCACCAACGACAAAGATAGGACGAGGAGAGAGGTTCTGCTCGGGGATTCTAGAGCCAAAATTGAATAGCGGAACCTCAATGTTAATAACCTCAGGACTATTATCTGAGACACCATCAAATTGAAATTGGATGAATTAAATCAGTGAGTTTAATGTGTGGTTCAAAGACTGGTGTGGCAGAAGTGGGTTTTGATTCGTTGGGCACTGGCATCATTTATGGGCAAAGTGGAAGCTGTACCATTGGAGTGGTCTTCACCTGGGCCATACTGGGGGCAGTACTGTTGTCAGTTGTATAAATAGGGCTTTATCTAAAGAGTGGGACTTAGGGAACAAGTCTGGGAAGATGTAATAAATTAAAGAGAGCAGGCATGGCAAGAGAACTAGGTGGCAATAAGGAGAATGTTAACCAGAGCGTGGCCAGAAGGGTCAAATAATACAAACTTAAAAGGGCAACAGCATATAAGGCTAGAGGTTTTGAAAGTAGGAAAGGGTCGGAACTAAAGGCTCTGTACCATGCGGCATTCCTGACAAAACGTATGAATCGAGAGCTCAGTTAGACAAATATTTGTACAATACGCTAGACATTGCAGAGACATGGCAACGGCTGGGACCTGAATATTCAAAGGTAGGTGACATTCCAGCAGAGCAGGAATCTAGAAAAAGTGGAGGGGTAGCTCTGTTATCTAAAGATGGCATTCGTACATTGAAGAGGAATGACCTTAATTCTGAAGATCAAAATGTGGAATCATTTTGGGTGGAGATAAGAAATTGTAAAGGAAGTGACTTGTGGGAATAGTTTCAGCGCCCATAACAATAACCATACTGCTATATTAGGAAGAAATAGTGGAGGCTTGTGACAAATGTGTGGAAATAATCAAGGGTGATTTTGGTTGGCAAATGGATTGGACAAATTTGACTGGTAATGATAGCCTGTAAGATGAGTTCATGTGATGCTTTGGGACAGTTGCTTAGAAGGACACGTTCTACAGGCACCCAGAGATCAGGCTATTCTAGATCTGTCAATATTCAACATGGCAGGATTAAGAAATAACCTCCCAATAAAGGTGCCTCTAGGTAGCAGTGATCATAACATGATTGAAGTTTGCATTCAGTTTGAGGGAGAGAAGAGGGGTCTAAGACTCATAGCTTAAACTGAAATGAGACCAATTATGCGAGTATGCCAAGTGAACTGGCTAAAATGAACTGAGAAATTAAATTCATGAGTAGAGATTACCATGACACCCTGGGCTAGTGCGCGGTCAATTCCAGCCCCACTTGACCCAGAGTCGCAACACAGGTAAAATTAGATTGGATTTAAAAGACCCAAGATCCTTGCTTGAGCCCAATAAACTACAGTCACCAGGTTTGTAACTTTAAATCAAAAGTAACACTTTATTATGTACACTATTACAATTGTACAGACAGAAATGTAACTGACTTTCTACTACACCTTTCCCAACCCCCCTTCCTACTCTCCCCACCTCCTACACACACACGCACACAACACATGCACATATAAACACTCACACAGACAAACACACAGAGGGAAAGGGGCGGTGGAAAGGGAAAGAAAATATAAATCAAAATTAAAGGATAAGGATTTTTGAGGCACTGGGATGGCTTCCAGTCAATGTCTGTCTGAAGTTCAGGCTTTTGCTTTTAGTACTTATTCCTTTTAGGCTTTAGATGGCTTTCTCTGGCAGGGTTGTCTACCATCTCTGCAAACTCAGTATCATTTCAGGTTCACGGCAAAGGATGTGCCAGGCACTCACTGCTTTCAGAACAATAGAGCAGTTCTTTCAATGTAGCAAGCAGGACAGGGAGAGTGTTCCATTCACTTCCAAGGTCTAAACACTTCTGCTAAGTTCTTTCAGAAAGCATCACAGCATGGTAGCACAGTGGTTAGCACTGTTGCTTCACAGCGACAGGGACCCGGGTTCGATTCCCGGCTTGGGCCACCGTCTGTGCGGAGTTTGCACGTTCTCCCTGTGCCGGCGTGAGTTTCCTTCGGGTGCTCCGGTTTCCTCCCACAAGTCCCGAAAGACGTGCTGTTAGGTGAATTGGACATTCTGAATTCTCCCTCTGTGTACCTGAACAGGTGCCGGAATGTGGCGACTAGGGGATTTTCACAGTAACTTCATTGCAGTGTTAATATAAGCCTAATTGTGACAATAAAGATTATTATTATTATTAAAACACAATCACTGACCATTGTCAGGCAGAACATTGTCTCTGACCAACCCGCTGATTGGCAGTTAACCAATCAAACCAACTCCCTCCAAAGCTGGTTCCTAAGATCCACTCAGTGCCGAAGAGTCTATCTTCTCCTTTTCAAAATATAAAAACCTGGGAGCACAATGTCCTGGCAAGCAGGCTGGTTTCAACTTTGAGTCTTCTGCTTACAGGCACATCCATGGACCAAAGTAATAAAATGAATGAAATGGGAACAAAGGAAATAAGCAGGAAGGACTCTTACAAGATCTGAGGAGATATTTCGTAACACTCAGCAAAGATACGTGAGAAAGAAAGACTCTAGGGGAAGGATGCACCATCTGTAACTAACTACAGAAGTTAAATATAGTATCAAATTGAAAGAAAAAGCATGACATTTCACCAAGCTCAGAAGATTAGACAGAATATAAAAATGCAAAGAGAGAAACAAATTAGAGTATGAGAGAAAGCTAGCTAAAAATATATAAAAACAATGCAAAAATAATTCTGAATAAGAGTGAAAGGAAGAGAGGAACATTAAACAATTACACTCGCCAGAGAAATGGTACTGAATTAAAACTGGACTTCAGAGCTAACAAGTTCCCAGGTCCTTGTAGAAGCAAATCTGCATGTTTCCCAACCGGAAACCCTGGATGAACAGGGATACCCACTGCTTGCTGAAGTCTAGGTCTGAAGTGTTCAAGTCAGGCGACCCTGACCTCTACAAGAAAACCAGATATGATCTAAGGAAATCAATCATAGATGCCAAAAGACATTACCGGACCAAGCTCGAATCCCAGGCTAGCCACACAGAACCCTGCCGACTCTGGCAAGGTCTGCAAGACATAACGGGCTACAAGATGAACGCATGTCAAATCGCCGGCTCCAGCGTACCTCTCCCTGATGAGCTCAATGCATTCTATGCACGCTTTGAGCAAGAGGTCAACAAGAGCACGCCCTCCACCCCAGAAGCCTCGGATGAACTTGTATCTGAGATCACCACTGCAGACGTCAGAGCAGCCTTCTCGAAGGTCAACCCACGGAAAGCCACTGGCCCGGATGGGGTACCCGGACAAGCACTGAGGTCTTGCACGGATCAGCTGGCAGGGGGTATTCGCAGACATCTTCAACCTCTCTTTGCAACAACCTGAGGTCCCTATCTGCTTCAAGACAATGACCATCATTCCTGTATCAAAGGAAAGCCAAGCAGTGTGCCTTAATGACTGCTGTCCAGTGGCTCTGACATCCATCATCATGAAGTGCTTCAAAAGGTTAGTCATGGCACAAATCAACTCCAGCCTCCCGGATTACCTTGATCTACTACAGTTAGCCTACCTCTGCAAAAGGTCCACAGCAGACGCCATCACCTTGGCCCTTCACTCAACCCTGGAACACCAAGATAACAAAGACACCTATGTGACACTAGGGGCTGTTTAGCACAGGGCTAAATTGCTGGCTTTGAAAGCAGACCAAGGCAGGCTAGCAGCATGGTTCAATTGCCGTACCAGCCTCCCCGAACAGGCGCCGGAATGTGGCGACTAGGGGCTTTTTACAGTAACTTCATTTGAAGCCTACTTGTGACAATAAGCGATTTTCATTTCATGTCAGGCTCCTATTTATTGAATACAGCTCAGCCTTCAACCCCATTATTCCTACGAAACTCATCTTCAAACTCTGTGGCCTGGGCCTCGGCTCCTCCCTCTGCGACTGGATCCTGAACTTCCTAACCCACAGGTCACAATCAGTAAGGATAGGCAACAACACCTCCTCCACGATTATCCTCAACACCGGTGCCCCACAAGGCTGTGTCCTCAACCCACTACTATACTCCTGAGACACCTATGACTGTGTGGCCAAATTCCCCTCCAACCCGATTTTCAAATTTGCTACGGTGGTGGGTCGGGTCTCAGACAATGACGAGACAGAGTACAAGAATGAGATAGAGAATCTGGTGAATTGTTGTGATGACAATAATCTCTCCCTCAATGTCAACAAAATGAAGGAGATTGTAATCGACTTCAGGAATCATAGTGGAGAACATGCCTGTTATAACCTGCCTACTGACGATTGGCTGGGGACTAATGATTATCCCACAATCCTATGGGAGTATGAACTTCCCCAATGAGGGGGGCGTCGAAACTCCTACTATAAATAAGCTGGCCAGTCCAGGAACCAGGAGGAAGGAGAAGGTAGCAAGGGAAGTTACTGCTACTGCTATGTATGTATTGTTATAGTAAATAAACTTTATTATTTTGTATCCTTAAAACTCGTGTTGGATTCTTCGGGGCCCTTACAAAACTGGCGACGAGGATGGGATAAAGGATGAATCAGAGGGGGAATCCTCGGGTCCACAGGCCGTGGATGTACAACCGCGCCGTTCATCACGGAAGCGCCGGTCTCCGTCTCGTTATACGCCGCCTGATCCAGCGCCGCGTGCAAATGGCGTCCGGCCTGCGGCCAAACAAGTTCGACGCCTCCCTTCGCCAGGGCCTACGGTGGATTCCTTGGACTTTGGGGGGGAGGGATGTTATAACCTGCCTACTGACGATTGGCTGGGGACTAATGATTATCCCACAATCCTATGGGAGTATGAACTTCCCCAATGAGGGGGGCGGAGAAACTCCTACTATAAATAAGCTGGCCAGTCCAGGAACCAGGAGGAAGGAGAAGGTAGCAAGGGAAGTTACTGCTACTGCTATGTATATATTGTTATAGTAAATAAACTTTATTATTTTGTATCCTTAAAACTCGTGTTGGATTCTTCGGGGCCCTTACAAAAATGCCCCTGTCTACATCAATGGGAACAAAGTAGAAAGGGTCGAGAGCTTCAAGTTTTTAGGTGTACAGATCACCAACAGCCTGTTCTGGTCCCCCCATGCCGACACTATAGTTACAAAGCCCACCAATGACTCTACTTTCTCAGAAGACTAAGGAAATTTGGCATGTCAGCTACAACTGTCACCAGCTTTTACAGATGCACCATAGAAAGCATCTTTCTGGTTGTATCACAGCTTGGTATGGAGCCTGCTCTGCCCAAGTCGGCAAGAAACTACAAAGGTTGTGAATGTAGCCCAGTCCATCACGCAAACCAGCCTCCCATCCATTGGCTCTGTCTACAATTCCCGCTGCCTCGAAAAGGCAGCCAGCATAATTAAGGACCCCACGCACCCTGCACATACTCTCTTTAACCTTCTTCCGTCAGGAAAAAGATACAAAAGTTTGAGATCACGTACCAACCGACTCAAGAACAGCTTCTTCCCTACTGCCATCAGACTTTTGAATGGACCTACCTCGTATTAAGTTGATCTTTTCTCTACACCTTGCTATAACTGTAACATTACATTCTGCAGTCTCTCCTTCCTTCCCTATGTACGGTATGCATTGTTTGTACAGCATGCAAGAAACAATACTTTTCATTGTATATTAATACATGTGACAATAATAAATCAAATCAAATCAAAACCTCATCTTAGGATCTTACAGTAAATGGCTGCTGAGATAGTACATGCATCAGTTTTGATTTTCCCAAATTCTCTCGACCTCTGGAAAGGTCCTATCCAATTGGAAAATAGCAAGTATAAATCTTTTATTCAGGGAATGAGGGAGACGGAAAGCAGGAAGGTACAGGTCACCTGCCACAGGCAAAATGCTGGATCCTGTAATTAAGGAGGTGATAGCAGGCACTTAGAAAATCTGCATGCACCCAGGCAGAGTCACCATGGTTTTGTGAAAGTGAAATTGTGTTTGTTTAATTTAACAGAGCTCTTTGAAGAAGTAACAATCAATGTGGATAATGGGGAGCCTGTGGACGTGGTGAGTTTCAAAATGTATTGCACAAAATAAGAGCTCCTGTTGTCGGGGTAGGATGTTAGTATGATTGAGGATTGCTTAGCTATCAGAACACAGAGTCGGGGTAAATGGGTGTTTTTTTGGCTTGGCAAAAGGTAAGGAATGGGTGCCATAGTGAGCAGTGCTGGGGCCTCAGCTAGTTACAATCTACATCAATAATTTGAATGAAGGAAACATGTGTACAGTTGCTAACTTTACTGGTGACACAAATATAGGTAAGTAAGTTGTGAAGAGGACATACGGAATCTAAAAAGGGATATGGATAGGTTAAGTGAGTAAGCAATAGTTTGGCAGATGGTGTATAATGAGGGAAAATGTGAACTTATGCATTTTGGCAGGAATAATAGAAAAGCCCTATACCACCTAATTGGAGAGAGACTGCAGACCTCTGAGGTAGAGAGGGATCTGGGTGTCCTAGTAAATGATCATGGAAGATTAACATTCAGAGGAATCTGGGCGTGCAGGTCCACAGTTCCCAAAAAGGGCAACACAGGTGACCATATTTGCCTTCATCAGCCAGGGCATTGAGTACAAGAGTTAGGAAAACATGTTGCAGCTATATAAAACCTTGGTTAATAATAATAATCTTTACTGTCACAAGTAGGCTTACATTAACACTGCAATGAAGTTGCTGTGAAAAGCCCCTAGTCGCCACACTCCGGCGCCTGTTCGGGTACACAGAGGGAGAATTCAGAATGTCCAAATTACCTACCAGCACGTCTTTCAGGACTTGTGGGAGGAAACTGGAGCACCCGGAGGAAACCCACGCAGACACGGAGAGAACGTGCAGACTCCACACAAGACAGTGACCCAAGCAGGGAATCGCACCTGGAACCCTGGAGCTGTGAAGCAACAGTGCTAACCACCGCGCTGCCCTTTTTGGTTCGGACGCTTTTGGAGTATTACGTTCCGTTCTGGTCACCACATTATCAGAAGGACATGGAAGCTTTGGAGAGAGTGTAAAGAAGGTTCACCAGGACGCTGCTTGGTCTCGAGGGTGTTGGCCATGAGGAGAGAAACTAGGAATTTTTTCACTTGTAAGCCGGAGGCTGAGGGGAGACCTGATAGAGGTCAACAAAATTATGTGAGGTACAGACAGGGTGGATAGTCAGAGGTTTTTTCCAAGGGTGGAACTGTCAATTACAAGGGGGCACAGGTTCAAGGTGAGAGGGGGAAAGTTTTTTTTATTACGAATTTACAATTCATTTTTTCCAATTTTCCAGAGCGGGGAGTTTGACCTTGTCCTAGATTCCACAACCAGTGGAAAAAACCTCTCAGTATCTATCCTGTCAGACCCCTTGTATGTTTTATTAAGATCACCTCTCATACTTGTGCACTCCAGAGAGTACGGGCCCAATTTACCCAGCCACTTATCGTAGGACAACGCTGTCTTCCCGGGAATCAGTCTCGTGAAGCCTTGCCCCATTGTCTCCAAGACAAGTCTACTTTTCTTTAGGTATGGAGACGAAACATGCACAAAATACTCTGGGTATGGTGTCACCAACATGCTACGCAGTTGTCGCAAGAGTTCTGCTCTAACTCCTCGCAAGAAAGGCCAGCATGCCTTTTGCCTTCATAATTGCTTGCTGTGGCCGTGTGTTAAAATTCACTGTCCCTTGTACGGCAACAAGTGAATCATTCTGAACTGCAACGTTTCAAAATTTCACACCTTTTCAAACAGTATTATGATTTTCTCAGTATACAAGTGAAAACCCTCACACGTCTCGAAATCTATCCAACTTAGGACCCTGCTGCCTGCTCACTTAACCTAGGCATTCATCTTTAGTCCCTTTGAGTCCCCCTCAGAGCTTACATTCCCACCTAGGAAACTTGGATATATTACTTCCAATATCATTGTCCCAGTCATTAATATAGATTATAAAGAGCCTAAGAACAGATCCTCACAGCACTGCAATAAGTACAGTCTGTGAACTTGAAAATGTCCCGTTTATCCCTACTCTCTGCTACCTGCCTATGACCCAATCCTCTATTGATGTGAATATATTACCCCCAAATTATTTAGCCTTTGCCTTGCATATAAAGTTTTGTGTGGCACCTTATCACATGTGTTTTGGAAATGCGAATAATCTACATCTTTTGGCTTCCTTTCATCTGCTATACACATTACATCCTCCAACAAACTCTACTAAGTTTGACAACCACGATATCCTGATCATAAAGCCCGCTGACTTCATCTGCTCATACTGTGAGTTTCTAAGTGCATTGTTAAGACTTCCTTAATCATAGATTTCAAACTATGCCCACTACCACCTAGAAGGACAACACCTTCTACAACACACTGTTCACCACCACCTGGAGGTTCCCCTCCAAGTCACTCACCACCCTAACTTGGAAATATGTCAGCCATTGTCACTGGGTCAAAATGCTGCACTGTGGGTGCGCCAACACCACAGGGACACCAGTGTATCAAAAAGGCAGCTCACCACCACCTTGTCATGGGCAATTTGAGATTTAAAAAATAAATTTAGAGTACCCAATTCTTTTTTCCAATTAAGGGGTAATTTAGTGTGGCCAATCCACCTACCCTGCAAGTCTTTGGGTTGTGGGGGCGAGACCCACACAGACATGGGGAGAATGTGCGAACGGCACACGGACAGTGACCCAGAGCCGGGATCGAGCCCAGGTCCTCTGCACCATGAGGCAGCAGTGCTAACCACTGCACCACCGTGGCACCGCAATTATCGATGAGCAATAAATGCTAGGCCTAGTCAACAATGTCTGCTTGCCATGATCGAATAAATAAAGCAAGCTAACTTTCTCCCCTTTAGAAACTCACAAATGCTCTTCTGATCTGTTTTGAGGCTGCTAAACGTTTCTCTTTTTTTTGTTTTGTCCTGGGGTTAATTGCGTCTTTAATTGTTACTACAATAACCCACACGAGGCCCACACATGCACATCAATCGATATCCCTGCGGAACTTGTAGAATACAAACTCCCCCCCGGTGGTGGGCAGAGGCCCACCTTGCTGGGGCTGGTAAATCCGCCTTTCAAAGTCGGCCCGGTCTGGAATCGTCACTCCAGGCCATCCCGACTGGGACCTTTGAGTTTTAACCTGCGTTGTGGCCTTTTCTTTATGCTAACTAATTAAATGTTGATAACTAACCTTCTCGGGCCTCCTAAGCTGTTATATTTCCCCACTGATTATTTTCTACCGTAGCGTTTAGTCTATTTGCCAACTCGACTTCAGCCAGCTCCCCCTCATACCTATATAATTGGCTTTACTTGTACTCAAGAACATTGTTTTGCACTCAAGTGTATCACTCTCAAGCTTAATAGTGAATTCAATTGCATCATTGTCACTTTTCCCCAAAGGGTCTTTCGTATGAGTTACTAATTAACCTTGAATCATCATAGTAAGAAGTCTCACAACACCAGAGTTACTCACCTGAGGAAGGAGCAGTGCTCCGAAAGCTAGTGATTCGAAACAAACCTGTTGGACTTTAACCTGGTGTTGTAAGACTTCGTACTGTGCTCACCCCAGTCCAACGCCGGCATCTCCACATCTTGAATCATCATGTAATACTCGATCTAAGACAGCCCAATCCTTAGTTTGTTTCACTGCATATTGCTCCAAGAAGCCGTCATGCAACCATTGGACAAACCTATCTTCCACTCTCCGTTTGCCAATTTCATTTGCCCACTCTATCACAAGATTTAAGTCTCCCGTGATATTGCATTGTCTTTGCTACACGCTTCAATGATTTCTTGTGTAATGTTCTGTCCAACAGTATAACTACTGTCGATGGTATATAAATTACTTCCAACTGTGTTTTATGACCATTGTTATAGAATTATAGAATTTACAGTGTAGAAGAAGGCCATTCGGCCCATCGAGTCTACACCAGCCCTTGGGAAGAACACCGTACTTAAGCCCATGCCTCCAGCCTATCCCCGTAACCCAGTAACCCCACCTAACCTTTTTTGGACACTTATCGTAGCCAATCCACCTAACCTGCACATCTTTGGACTGTGGGAGGAAACCGGAGCACCCGGAGGAAACCCACGCAGACCCGGGGAGAACGTGCAGACTCCGCACAGACAGTGACCCAGCGGGGAATTGAACCTGGGACACTGGAGCTGTGAAGCAACTGTGTTAATCACTCTGCTACGGTGCTGCCTGTTATTCCCAATCTTCGCCTTGGAACATTGCAAATATGTATTGAGAAGTTTTGTTTTTGTGCACAGAGCCTCGAATGAAAACCACTCGACTGCCGTTATCCACTGTTCCCGCTGTTTACCCAGGTTTTAGGTCTTTTTGTTTATTAACAATTACACAGTATAAAATAACCAAGCTAAATACAAACGAAACAAAAAAAAAAACACGAGCAGCCTGCCAGGCTGCTGCAAGAAATCGATTCAGGTAATCGGCCAGGCGGCAGAAGTGACGGCTTAGCTGGGCGTCAATGCCATGGACAGCGCTACGTCGATGCGGCAGAATGGGAACCATTCATTCAGTCATGACCCTCACCTTCGAAGGTGCAACGCAATTTTTGGGATGTGCGAATGGTGGGTGGTGTGGGAATCTATGTGGCTGAATAATGTAACGGAAGTTCTGAGACAGGCACGTTCCCGTGAGGAGCTGAAGGGAATTAGTATTGGTAAGAAAATGGGGCGGGATTCTCCAACGGCTGATGCCGCAATTGGGAAACACAATTGGGCAGAGAATCGGTTCCGACGCCAAATCGCGATTCTCCGTCACCTCGACAGCGGCGTCAATGCAGTTCGGAAAGCACTACAGTAAACACCATTTGCATATCATTAACAGGCCTGACCCGGTATTCTCCGGGGCCTCCGTGATTCTCCGCCTCCGATGGGCCGAGTTCCCGACGGCGCGGTTCCCTTGTGCTTTTAAAAATTGTGAAACCGGCGTCGTGGCTGCTGAGGGAGAGAGAGGGGGGTGGGGAAAGTGTCCAACATCGCCATAGTTTGCTGACAGCTGTGCTACTGGACGGAGGGCTTCGGCCAGGGCCTGGGGGTGTAGTGGGGGTTGACCAGGAGGTGGGCTGTGTGCCACAGCCGGAAAGGCAGCCTTGCCTCTGCTCACGCTGCTGACACCCCACTGTGAACATCGGGCCACGGATCGTGAGGATGTCCCCCCAAGGCCACCCCCTCTAGGTGCAGGGCTTGGTCCCCGTTCCAGCTGAGTCAGATTATACAAAGTTGGTTTGGAGCGTGAGCTGTGAGGAGGATGCTTGATCCTTCAGCATTTGGATAGGTTGAGTGAGTGGGCACATGCATGGCAGATGCAGTATAATGTGGATCAACGTGAGGTTATCCACTTCAGCAGCAAAAATAGGAAGGCAGATTATTATTTGAATGGGTATAAATTGAGAGAAGTGGATACTCAGTGAGAGCTTGGTGTCCTCATGCATCAGTCGCTGAAAGTAAGCTCCCAGGTACAGCAGGTAGTAAAGAAGGCAAATGGCATGTTGGCCTTCATAGCGAGAGGATTTGAGTATAGGAATAGAGATGTTTTACTGCAATTGCATGGGCATTGGTGAGGCCACACCTGGGGTATTGTGTCCAGTTTTGGTGTCTATCTGAGGAAGGATGTTCTTGCTATGGAGGGAATTCAGCAAAGGTTCACCAGGTTGATTCCTGGGATGGTGGGACTGACGTATGAGGAGAGACTAAATTGGTTAGGATTATATTCATTGGAGTTTAGAAGTGTGAGAGTGGATCTCATAGAAATTTATAAAATTCTAACAGGATTAGACAGGGTAGATTCAGTAAGAATGTTCCCGATGTTGGGGGAGTGTGAACTAGGGGTCATATTTGAGGATCAGCTGGTAAATCTTTAAGGACTGATGTGAGGAGAAATTTCTTTAACCAGAGAGTGATGAATCGGTGGAATTCACTGCCATAAAAGGTAGTTGAGGCCAAAGCGCGATGTAGATTCAAGAAGGAATTAGATATAGCTCTTGGGTCTAAAGGGGTCAAGGGATAATAATAGCTTATTGTCACAAGTAGGCTTCAATGCAGTTACTGTGAAAAGCCCCTAGTCGCCACATTCCGGCGCCTGTTCGGGGAGGCAGGTACAGGAATTAAACCCGCGCTGCTGCCTTGTTTTGCATTACAAGCCAGCTGCTTAGCCCACTGGGCTAAACCAGCCCTTATATAGGGGAAGGTGGGATCAGCCATGATTATAATGAGCAGGCTCGAAGGGCTGAATGGCCGCCTCCTGCTTCGATTTTCCATGTAGGTTTCTATGTATGTCGCGAGAAAATCATGAGGTATAAATTACACCCCATTCCAGTTTGGAGGTACATCACCATTCTTTCACGGTGGGTATTTCCGGAATGCTGATTATCACTGGCATACCATCGCGAGGAGCACTGCAGTTAAAACTGATGGCTGCCCGTCAAGGGGTTGGCCTTGCACGAAGCCTTGCCACCACAAGAGGAAAATAAATCAAGTCTCACGCGAAGAAATGAATTCCATAACAAATAAATTGTGCAATAACATAACAGGTCACTTGGGCACATCAGTCTCATAACATTGATCATGTTATCTGCATAAGGATCACTTTTAATCGTATCTGACCCCCCACAACTCAATATTACATTATTTATTGCCCTTTAACATCCTGTCAAATCTATTTTTCTACGCCAGTAACTCTGGGTAACTCTGCTTCAGTCAGTAACTCTGCCAGTTCGCTCCACAGTTTCACATTCCTTTGAGTAACGAAGTTTCTCCTTGCTCCCAAATCTCTTCCATTTCCTCTCTGCGCCTATATCCACTGCTTCTTTATCAAATAACATTTTTCTACCACGTTCCAAACTTTCACTTTTTTTGGAAAATGTTTTTAATTGGAGTTTTTTCTTTTTACACACAATGAAAATAAGTGTAAACACACCTGTACACACCAGTTACAGTTTACAAAAGCCCCACATTTGAGTTAACCTCCGAACCTCAACTCCCCAAGCTTCCCCGAAACCAATTCCCCTTCTTGTTGTAAGATGTGTTTTCTTTATTTGCTGGTTCTTCAGTCCTGTACATAGTGGGGTAGTACAGCTACATCGTGGTATGTTGTTTTTATTTACAAACATTGCCTTACAAGTCTTATAGAATTCTTTGACAAGGTGACCAAGCATGTGGATGAAGGTAAAGCAGTGGATGTAGTGTACATGGATTTTAGTAAGGCATTTGATAAGGTTCCCCATGGTATGCTTATGCAGAAAGTAAGGAGGCATGGGACAGTGGGAAATTTGGTCAGTTGGATAACGAACTGGCTAACCGATAGAAGTCAGAGAGTGGGGGTGGATGGCAAATATTCAGCCTGGATCCCAGTTACCAGTGGCGTACCGCAGGGATCAGTTCTGGGTCCTCTGCTGTTTGTGATTTTCATTAATGACTTGGATGAGGGAGTTGAAGGGTGGGTCAGTAAATTTGCAGACAGTACGAAGATTGGTGGAGTTGTGGATAGTGACATAGATAGGATGCAGAGCTGGGCTGAGAAGTGGCAGATGGAGTTTAACCCTGAAAAGTGTGAGGTTGTCCATTTTGGAAGGACAAATATGAATGCGGAATACAGGGTTAACGCTAGGGTTCTTGGCAATGTGGAGGAGCAGAGAGATCTTGGGGTCTATGTTCATACATCTTTGAAAGTTGCCACTCAAGTGGATAGAGCTGTGAAGAAGGCCTATGGTGTGCTAGCGTTCATTAACAGAGGGATTGAATTTAACAGCCGTAAGGTGATGATGCAGCTGTACTGTGTACAGTTCTGGTCGCCTCTTTGAAGAAGGATGTGAAAGCTTTGGAAAAGGTGCAAAGGAGATTTACCAGGATGTTGCCTGGAATGGAGAGTAGGTCTTACGAGGAAAGGTTGAGGGTGCTAGGCCTTATCTCATTTGAACGGAGAAGGATGAGGGGCGACTTGATAGAGGTTTATAAGATGATCAGGGGAATAGATAGAGTTGACAGTCAGAGACCTTTTCCCCGGGTGGAACAAACCATTACAAGGGGACATAAATTTAAGGTGAATGGTGGAAGATAAAGGGGGGACGTCAGAGGTAGGTTCTTTACCCAGAGAGTAGTGGGGGCATGGAATGCACTGCCTGTGGAAGTAGTTGAGTCGGAAACATTAGGGACCTTCAAGCAGCTATTGGATAGGTACATGGATTACAGTAGAATGATATAGTGTAGATTAATTTGTTCTCAAGGGCAGCACGGTAGCATTGTGGATAGCACAATTGCTTCACAGCTCCAGGGTCCCAGGTTCGATTCCGGCTTGGGTCACTGTCTGTGCGGAGTCTGCACATCCTCCCCGTGGGTTTCCTCCGGGTGCTCCGGTTTCCTCCCACAGTCCAAAGATGTGCAGGTTAGGTGGATTGGCCATGATAAATTGCCCTTCGTGTCCAAAATTGCCCTTAGTGTTGGGTGGGGTTACTGGGTTATGGGGTTATGGGGATAGGGTGGAGGTGTTGACCTTGGGTAGGGTGCCCTTTCCAAGAGCCGGTGCAGACTCAATGGGCCGAATGGCCTCCTTCTGCACTGTAAATTCTATGATAATCTATGACTAATCTAGGACAAAGGTTCGGCACAACATCGTGGGCTGAAGGGCCTGTTCTGTGCTGTATTTTTCTATGTTCTATGTTCAGTGCGGGGCGGTTGGGGGCATGTGCCCCCGTGTGGGGTGTGGTTGGCTTCTGTGCCTCCCGATTCTCTCCCCCCTCCCACCCCTCCCCCTCTCCCTTTCTGTTAGTGTTTGTGATCCCTCTGTGGGTGCCTACTCCCCTTAGTGGTATTATCATAAATGTAAGAACTGCAAGGGTTAATGAAACGTCTAGATCGGCCACTAGATGGAGCTGGAGTTACAAGTATATAAGACATTGATGCAAAGTCAAAGCATTGTCTTGCATCTTTGAATCTGTCTATATGTTTCTGGAACATATCTCTTCATTCACCTGAGGAAGGAGCAGCGCTCCGAAAGCTAGTGACATCGAAACAAACCTGTTGGACTTTAACCCGGTGTTGTAAGACTTCTGACTGAAAATATAAACTAAAGCCAATATAAAATAAGGGGTAAAATTCTTAAAGGGGTGCAGGAGCAGAGGGACCTGGGTGTATCGGTGTATAAGTCATTGATGGTGGCAGGACAGGTGGGGAGAGTAGTTAATAAAGCATAAAGCATTCTGAGCTTTATTAATAGGGACATAAGAGCAAGGAGGTTACTCTGAACTTATCCAGGACACGAGTTAGACCTCAGCTGGAGTACTGTGTACAGTTCTGGGTGCCACACATTAGGAAGGATGGGATCACATTGGAGAGAGAGCAGAAGAGGTTTACAGGGATGAGAAACTTCAGTAACGATGATTGATTGGACAAGTTGGGATTGTTCTCCTCGGAGAGAAGGCTGAAACGCAGTTTGATAGAGATGTTCAAAATCATGAGGGGGCTGGACAGAGTAGATAGGGAGAATTTTTTCCCACAGGTTTAAAGTAATCTGAATAATAAGCGAATATGATGTAAGAAAAATACTTTTTGGCTGGAATGTGTGGTGATATGCATCACTGTACATACACAAGGGGTTAATGTTGATACACTACAACTAAGTAATCACTAGAGGGAGCACCAGCGATGTCATGCCATGCAGACATACAGCCAATGGGTCATTACAACAGAACACAACCAATGAGTAATCAGGACACGCAGAGGTGGCATTACCACAAGGGGGCACTTCACAACCCATATAAAAGGACAGGGCACACATGCTCTGCCCCTTTCCACAGACAGACATCTAGAGAGTACATCAGGGTTGATCAGCAGCATCACACCCAGCACGTGGCTTAGAGCAGGCTGGTAAAGATAGACTGAGTTACTACAGTTAGATTAGCAGAGAGTCTAACTCATTTAAGAACTGTGTTAATAGTTCAATAAACACGTTGAACTCATTTCATCGTCTGGAGCTTCCTTTGTCAAAGCATACATCAAGGGAGCAGCTTATGCTACACGAAGCAGCGTAACACAACAGAATGCACCGACTGGAAGTGTGGTGGAGGCAGATTCAATCGAGACATTCAAGGGGGCATCAGATGATGACTTGATGTGAAAGAATGTGCAGGGGAATGGGGAAAAGGTATGGGAATGGCACTGAGTCAGGCAGCTCGTTTGGAGAGCTTGCACAGAGACGATGGGCCGAGTGGCACTGTAACAATTCTGTGATTCTGTGAAAACAACACCAATTTTTCAAGTTCACATTTATATTTATATTCACTGATATCGAAGTGTATCTATTCTGTGCCCTCGCTACTACCTCAAACTTGTCGTACAGTGTGGATGCTATCGCTGCACACAAGACATTCTGGCCTCCCTGCTGTCCCAGATTGTCCCAAAACCTAGTATTCCTTTTCCCCCCTCGATGGTCGTGTGAGTGCTGAGATCCTATTGCCTTAAAGTCTCGACCGCTTGAACCTGCCAGAACATAGAACATAGAACATTACAGCGCAGTACAGGCCCTTCGGCCCTCGATGTTGCGCCGACCTGTGAAACCAATCTAAAGCCCATCTACACTATTCCCTTATCATCCATATGTTTATCCAATGACCCTTTAAATGCCCTTAATGTTGGCGAGTCCACTACTGTTGCAGGCAGGGCATTCCACACCCTTACTACTCTCTGAGTAAAGAACCTACCTCTGACATCTATCCTATATCTATCACCCCTCAATTTAAAGCTATGTCCCCTCGTGCTAGACATCACCATTGGAGGAAAAAGGCTCTCACTGTCCACCCTATCCAATCCTCTGATCATCCTGTGTGCCTCTATTAAATCACCTCTTAACCTTCTTCTCTCTAGCAAAAACAGCCTCAAGTCCCTCAGCCTTTCCTCATAAGAACTTCCCTCCATACCAGGCAACATTCTGGTAAATCTCCTCTACACCCTTTCCAATGCTTCCACATCCTTCCTATAATGCGGCGACCAGAACTGCACGAAATACTCCAAATGCGGCCGCACCAGAGTTTTGTACAGCTGCAACTTGACCTCATGGCTCCGAAACTCAATCCCTCTACCAACAGAAGCTAACACACCGTACGCCTTCTTAACAACCCTGGGTGGCAACTTTCAGGGACCTATGTACATGGACACCGAGGTTTCTCTGCTCATCCACACTACCAAGAATCTTACCATTAGCCCAGTACTCTGTATTCCTGTTACTCCTTCCAAAATGAATCACCTCGCACTTTTCTGCATTAAACTCTATTTGCCACCTCTCAACCCAGTTCTGCAGCACATCTATGTCCCTCGGTAACCTGCAACATCCTTCCGCACTGTCCACAACTCCACCGACTTTAGTGTCATCTGCAAATTTACTCACCCATCCTTCTACGCCCTCCTCCAGGTCATTTATAAAAATGACAAACCGCAGTTTTGTCAAATGACAAATGCCAGGCCGCTCTCCTGCCTCACACATTTCCCCATTGAACGTGCGAGGGGATTAATAAAGTCGGCATAGTCCCAGGTGACCATAGGTTGCTTTCCCCTTTAATGGGGAGAGTTGGCTGGTGGAGATTTAACCTGAGGATCAACACACCTCAGGCGAGGGGCAAAGTTGAGAAGGTAGGGCCTTCATGAATAACCTCAGCCTGTCATGGAGATTGAACCCGCGCTGCTGCCCTTGTTCTGCCTTGTGAACCAGCTGTCCAGCCAACTGAGCTAAAACTCAGATTCTTTGAGGAAGACGGGAACCCTTTCCAAACTGTGAGCTGCCCCACACCTAGAATTTCGAAAGGCATTGTGCAAAGTAGCAGCGGAACGGCAGATGATTGATTCTGATTTCATTCCGGACGTTTTGTTTTCTTTTTACTTACATAATCGAACGATGAGGGAATGCGGATATTTTGCCAAGTTCACGATCTCCGCCCTGAATCTCCTCTGGGTCAATGCGTAAATGCAAGTGTTTGTACAGGAGCTGGTGCACATGAGCAGCACTGTGGTTCTGACTGCCAGGTGAAGTGAGTTTGAACCTTGGAAGGTAACTGTCTGTGTGACGCCGACGCACATGTGGATTACAGTGATGGGCGCCGTCAGGGCAATGAAGCTGCCGGAGATGGCGAACAGCAGTATGATGGATGTTTTTCTGCTCTTCAGTTCTGGATCAGCGCTGCTTTCCCCACTGCTGCTCCCCTTCAGGGCTCTGCGAGCTCTACTGGCCACTAAGATGCACCGGGCGGTGAGAGAATTCAGCAGGAGCAGCAAAGGAATTGGAAGCAAGGTGCTCGAGAGGTTGGTGATCCATTTGTGAGCCGTCCACGCCGGCAAGGTAAAATATTCGGTGATGGTGCGGCAGCCCCATTGTATTTCATTGACAATATAATAAGGCTCATAACGGAAAGACATGGGGATGTTGATGCAAATATTGAGAACGAACACGGTCGTTATAACCAGGGTGGCAGTTCTTGCAGTGCAGTATGTGGACTTCAATTTCTGGCAGCAAATTGCCACGAAGCGGTCAAAGGTGAAGGACATTGTGAACCAGATAGAGAGTTGAATGCTCGTCCCTTGCATGAAGGCGCTTAAACGGCACGCGTGGGTGTAGCTCAGCAGGGAGCCTGGAAAGTGGTACTTGACGATTTGGCTCACAATGACATTGAAGATCAGGACCATTAAGTCTCCCACCGCCATGGCCGCCATGTAGCGAGTGATACCTTTGGAGAGACCACATTTTCCTCGGTAAAGAATCACGACGGTCAGCAGGTTCGCTGGAAGAAATGCAGAATCAGGAAATTTACCAAAACACTCAGCCACCATGCTCACCAATACCCCTTTGGAGCTCAGAACCTGGATACCGAGCGATATGGGTGGTGGAGCGCCCAATCCTAGCCTCCTATGCCAGTTTAGTAATATCTATTTTCCAATCCATGTTCTCTGACATGGGACTTATTGGAAGGGAATATCAGACGTAATGTACAATGGCTGGTCAATGAAACTGAACTGGACTAGCCATAATAATACAGTGGCTACCAAAGGCTAGGAAACCTACGGCGAGCAACTCACCTCCTGATCCCCCAAAGCCTGTCCACCACCTACAAGGCACAAGTCAGGAGTGTAATGGAATACTCTCCACTTGCCTCCAACACTCAAGAAGCTCAACACCATCCAGGCCAAAGCAACCCCATTCCTCCCCTTCCCACAAACATTCAATCCCTCCATCACTGCCGAACAGTGGCAGCCGTGTGCACCATCTACAAGATGCACTGCAGTAACTCACCAAGGCTCCTCAGGCATGCCTTTCCAAACCCACGACCGCTACCATCTAGAAGGACAAGAGCAGCAGATACTTGGGAACGTCACCACCTGGAGCTTCCCCCTGCAAGTCACCCAGCACGCTGACTTGGGAATATATTGCCGCTCCTTCACTGTCCTGGGACTCCCTCCCTAACAGCACAGTGGATGTACCTACACTTCAAGGACTGAACAGTTTAAGAAGGCAACTCACCACCACCTTCTGAAGGGCAACTAGGGATGGGCAATAAATTCTGGCCTAACCAGCAATGCCCACACCCCATATGAATAAAAGATAATAATTCACTATTACCCAATTCGCCACTACATCTAATAGATCACCTCGATCGTAATAAAAGTGCCATTTGCAAATGTTCGCCACCTCTTCACCGTGCATTTTTACTTTTTTAAAGTCCTAATAAGATTTCCTAATATGTAACACTCAATAAAAACACATACCGTGCCTTTCTGGATGGGGCGGCCATGCTGGTTTAACACCACCCAATGTTGTTCAGCAATGTGACTTCAGTGGTAAAAGCGACGTTGGAGCCAAATGTTGTCGGTTTCCTGACAATTGGGTTTGGTTGAAACGTGAACATATTTTTCTTATTCATTCACAGGATCCCGGCATCGCTGACTGCGTCAGCATCTATTGCCCATCCCTAATAGCCCATGAACTGAGTGGCTTGCTGGACCTTTTAAGAGGCTTGCTAGGGCATTTCAGAGTCAACCAAATTGCTGTAGATCTGGAGCTACGAGTAGATAAGAATTTCCCTCCCTTAACCCCCTTTCAATGCTTCCATAGAATCCTACAGTGCAGAAGGAAAGCCATTCAACCCATCGAGTCTGCACCGACCCTCTGACCCCGGGTCCACTCCGCCACTCTACCCCCGTAACCCTGCACACTGATCATAGCTAACCTCCCTAACATGTACAACTTTGGACACTAAGTGGCAATGTTAGCACGGCCAATCCACCTCACCGGCACGTCTTTGGACTGTGGGAGGAAACCGGAGCACCCGGAGGAAATCCACGGGGACACTGGGAGAACGTGCAGACTCCGCACAATCACCCGAGGCCGGAATCCAACATGGGACTCTGGCACCGTGAGGCAGCAGTGCTAACCCATTGTGCACCCCTGTGTGAACATATGAAAATCTAGTGCCAGGCCAGTGATTGGTCCCTGTGTGATACCTCTCGTCAATTCTTCTTGCACATTGGAGCCAATATAAAAGTGCAAATAACCTCAAATATGTGAACATTGCTCGACTCCAACACATCACATTACACGTCAATGGAAATGCGCTGTATTAAAATGAAATAACAGCAATTTTTTGTTAACATTTCTTGCATTAGACGGTTAGAAATGTGTAGAAAGTCGATATAAAATAAAGGCTTACCATTCTAAAAGAGCGTGTCGAATCATTGGGATCTGGGGAGTACATCTGTGCTGATAGTTGAAAGTAGCAGGGTAGGTGGAGAAAATGGGTAAAAGGACAGACAGTATCCTGGAGCTTATACAGAGAACAAAGCAAGGAAGTTACAGCAAACCTTAACAAAACATTGGCCGGAATTCTCTGGCTGTTGGGGTTCCCTTTCCCCGTCGGCGTAGGGGGGCTTCATTGGGAAATCCCATTGACCAGCGGCGGGGAGGCAGAATCCGGCCACCAGCGAACAGCGCGCCACTGAGAAACACCGATTGGGGGAATGGGAGAATCCCGCCCATTGCTTCACCCTCAATCAGAGCATCCCGTCCAGATCTGGGTACCACGTTTGACCGTGGATTTGATTGGAGAGGGTGCAGGAAAGATTGACCAGAACCTTTCCCGGGAGGAAAGATTGGAGGAACTGCGGCTGCTCTCCTGGCAAGAGGAGGTTTGGGAAGAGATTTGATACATTTGGTGAAGAGCTTGAGGGATCCGGACAAATGAGATAGGGAGGAGCCAGCGGTCCCCGACTGGCAGGAGCGTCGAGAACCAAGTGACATCCATGGAAGGTGACAGGAGGCCAGGAGAATAAAGAACATGTCCGGGAACAATTGTCTTAGAATCCCGACAGTGCAGAAGGAGGCCATTTGGCCCATTGAGTCTACACCTACTCTCTGAAAAGCGCACCTTATAATCTTGGCAATCTTTCCTACACCTTCCCTCCAGCCATTCACATCCTTCCCACACTGTGGTGCGCAAGCAAATTGCAACCGTGGTTTGCGATTACTTACCAGGGACGCCAATAATGACCAGAAGCGGGTAGAACACCTCGATGGGAAACATGTGCCGTCCCATTCTCTGTTAACATCAGGAGCTGTCAAAACGAGGCAACTGCCTTGCGACAGACTTAATTTATACCCGAGCTAATCCTCCAGTGAGAGGGTGAGATCACATCGCAGGTGGCATGAGCCAGACGCTTAATAACAAACAAGTTGCTATCTCTCCATAAATCAGTCATTAAGACAGGTTCTCCAATCTCCGGAGAACTGAAAACTCCAGAATCTCAGCATTGGCAAACTCTCACCTCTGGGACTATCACAGCACTGTCATTGCCTCGGCATGAATGGGTCAGTGGTTCCGAAAAGTGGATGTAGACAGCCAGCTTTCACTTTTGTGATGTCGCCGTCATCCCCCCCCCCCCCCCCCCGCACCACCCACCTCCAGCCCTGGGGTCAGTGAATCAGGTTGCCTGAAACCCTGGGCCGTGACTTTGACATGGCCATGGACAATGAGGGCAACTTTCACATTGGACACAAAGGTTAGGTTGGGTTCAGGAGTGGCCGGGGTTCACCGTCCTGCTCTCATGTCCACATGTCCGTCCTTGGCCTGCTGCAATGTTCCAGTGAAGCCCAGCACAAACTAGAGGAACAGCAACTCATCTTCCAATTCGGCACGTTGTAGACTTCCGGACTGAACATTGAGTTCAACATCTTCAGACTGTGGACTCTCTCCCCCACCCTCACCCCATTTTTATTTATATCAATTCATTTTAATTTCTTCCATTATCTGTTTTTCCCTCACCGTTTCCTCCCCTGCCCCCACCTCACTGGGACCGTCAGTTCGCTGTTCCTCATTGTCCTTCGCCACACTGCTCCCCTTTGTGCTGCCATTGACACATTCTAATCTCTTTATGTGCCGCTATCAACACCCTTCTCAGCCTCAATCGCCCCATCTTCATCCCCTTTGTCTTTCTGTCCACGACATCTTTGTCAATCTCCACCTATTGCTGGCCCCCTATCCGACCCCACCGCTCCACCACCCCCCACCCCCGGCACAACAGTATAAATCTGACCCTATTTCCAGTTCTCTCCAGCTTTGACAAAGAGCCACCCAGACTTGATAAGTTCGATCCCCGCTCTCTCCCCAGGTGCTGTCAGACCGGCAGAGGTTGTCCATTATTTTCTGATTTGGTTTCAGATTCCAGCATCCACAGAAACTTAGCTTTTGCCTTTTATATCCACGGAAACCGTCAAGCTCCTCTGTCCTTGTCGCCACATTTGGTGATTTGTTATTTCTTACTAAAATGGGCATCACAACTATTACGATGCTGGACCAAATGCCAACAGTGGCTAGGATACTGGACAGAACCCCAATATTTTATTTTAATTTTGGAAGACCTTAAGACCATAGGAGCAGAATATAGGCCACTCGGTCCATCGAACCTGCTCCGCCATTCAATCATGGCTGATATTTTAGTCATCCCCATTCTCCTGCCTTCTCCCCATAACCCCTGATCCCCTTGTTAATCAAGAACCTATCTATCTCTGTCTTAAAGACACTCAGTGATTTAGCCTCCACAGCCTTCTGCGGCAAAGAGTTCCACAGATTCCCCATCCTCTGGCTGAGGAAATTCCTCCTCATCTCTGTCTTAAAGGATTGTCCCTTCAGTCTGAGACTGTCGCCTCGGGTTCTAGTTTTTCCTACTTGTGGAAAGACCGTCTCCACGTCCACTCTATCCAGGCCTCTCAGTATCCTGTAAGATTCAATAAGAACCCCCTCATCCTTCTAAACTCCAACGAGTACAGACTCAGAGTCCTCAAATGCTCCTCATATGACAAGCGCTTCATTCCAGGGATCATTCTTGTGAACCTCCTCTGGACCCTTTCCAAGGCCAGCACATCCTTCCTTAGATACGGGGCCCAAAACTGCTCACTGTACTCCAAATGGGGTCTGACCAGAGCCGTATAGAGCCAGGAGTGTGAGTAGAATACCGTGCTCCAGGGGTGATTACACACAGAAATAGGGATATGGTATATTAAAACAAACTTAATTAGCAACACAGTGTTAAATTATCTTTAACATCACACAAGTAAATAGCTTACAATTACCCCTTAAATAATGCTAATCAATACATGGACACAATAACCCTTAACTGCTATCTTTATTTTCACTCAAACAACAAAAAAAACCCTCAGCTCTCAATCCACTTTCAAATACAGTTAGCACTCAGGAATACTTGCTGCACACAGATGTCTGAATACTTCACTTTGAGAACGAGATATTTTTACTCTGCTTTCAAGAAAGAGACCTGGTCCTGCTCGAACAATGCAGGATCTCTCTGCTTGGATTTCTTCAGCAGCAGCTCTCAGCTTGTTTCAGCTTGCCTTCCGGCCACACAACTAAAACTCTGAACTGTTTGGAAAGAAACTGTTAGTCTGTCTACAGACATATCTTAAACTGAACTGTATTGAGAGCAGATGCTTGACTTCTGTTCACATCCCAATCTGAAACGAAACTGCCTTGCTGCAAAATGCCAGGTACACTGGCTTCTCCCATTAGTTATATCACCACACCAAGCTGAAACACATGCCTCCAACTATTTACTCCCAGGACCGACAGTGATTGAACACAGAGCCCTGTGTGTGTTGTGCTCCTGAGAAGAAATATGACCCCTGAGTGAGTCACGACTCTTTGAACATTTGAGACCAGAAAAGTCATGGATTAACTAGTGCTGTTCTGTCAGCACATGACTGGAAACATGAAATCAGTGACAGCGAGATCTATATAAGAAGGAAAGACAGAGATTTAATCAGTGAAGCCTCAAGGAACAATGTCGTCGAAGGAAGAATCCAACTTTAAGGCAGAATCTGATCCCCACTTGTGCCGAGCCAAGTGCATTTGGGTAGTGGACATCCTACACAAGTCCAGTATTAGAAATTAGATAAGTATCAACAGTTTAACATATGCTTATAGTGGTAACAAAAGGAAGATAGAATAATTGATGTGCTTGGGGGAAGAGGGTGCCCCGCCTCTCATCGATGGCATCAAGAAGCCTGGCCAGGTCGGCATCGCCAAAACGAGGGCTAGGTCTCCGTGCCGCCATCCTCGTGTGTTGAATGGAGTAAGTTTTTATTTAAAAGCAGCTCCCCCTTGTTCACTGCGAGCAGTTGAAGAGCGAGTCGGTGAAATCAGATGGCGAGAGAGCCAGGTATGGCGTGCTTCATGCGGGGGCCCATTTTGGGGACGAAGGGCGGTTGAATACAGGCCGCAACCTTGGCTGAAGTGAAACATCTTGCTAAACCGCCCAAGATGACCCTTTGGAACTTTCCTGCGGAATCGTGCCCTATATTTCATGACTTTATGTCTGTTGACTTTCGGCTGAAGTATTTGTGCTTGGAGGTCTAGAGGAGTTTTCCATTTGGTGAAGAGCAGAGCGCCCATGTAAATGGCCGAAACTGTTAAAAAAAAGAAAAAGATCTCCGCCCTCCATGAGGAGGTTCTTTCCTGTTTATTCCCTTAATCTTATTTTTGCCACTACATTTTTGATCCACGGATGATTATTGAACATGTGTCTTTAAGGTAAACAACCTGTTTCTTTAACTCAAGCAGAAGAATCCAGAAGTCTGTGCTGGTTTGAACTGGAGTTGTTGACTGGCTAGCACAAATGAGGTAGATGGTCTGAGACTTGGTTTGATTGATTTGGCTGGTAGCCAATGAATTGGCCCAAAAGGCTGGGCTCTGCCTGGTGACAGTTGGCGATTGGATCTTATCCCACTAAGACGGGACCTGAAGGTTTCAGTTTTGATTCTAGCAGTACTGTGAAAAGACACAGCTTATCCTCACCAGAAAGATCTGGCCAACTCTCTCCAGAAAGCCTGCAGTGAGGGGTGTCTCTCTCTATCCAGCAGCCCGTGGGTGCTGCGTCCCTGAAACTGCAGAGGCCTGAAGACAAATCACGAACTGAGAGGAAAGTTTCTGGAGGAAAGTTGAGTACTATATATTAAATCTACAGTGAAGATCTGTACAGGCTGCAACAAAGACTTTAATCTGCAAGCTTGCTGTAAAGAGAAGGTTGCTCAGAACCATCATCTGAAACAAAGCCTCTTTCTTCCTATCACCTACAATTTGAATCCCTTTCCACCCCTCTGTGTTGGTCTGTCTTGTGTGTGTGTGTGCAGAGGGTGGGGGTAAATTAAAGTGGGAGTTAGGTATTAGTTAATGGTTGAACAAATGTATTTGCTGTGCATTTCATTATAGTCCTTGTTATAAATAAACAGTAATTTAGAGCAGCACGGTAGCACAAGTGGAGAGCACTGTGGTTCACAGCGCCAGGGTCCCAGGTTCGATTCCCTGCTGGGTCACTGTCTGTGCGGAGTCTGCACATTCTCCCCGTGTCTGCGTGGGTTTCCTCCGGGTGCTCCGGTTTCCTCCCACAGTCCAAAGATGTGCAGGTTAGCTGGATTGGCCATGAAAAATTGCCCTTAGTGACCAAAAAGGTTAGGAGGGGTTATGGGGATAGGGTGGAAGTGAGGGTTTAAGTGGGTCGATGCAGACTCGATGGGCCAAATGGCCTCCTTCTGCGCTGAATGTTCTAAAAATAAAAATAAATTGTGTTTACATTCACAAACCTGGTGACTATAATTACTGGGCAGCGAAAGGCTTTGGGTATTTTTGAAGAAATATTGGTTAATTCACTTGTGTTGTGACTCCAGGACGAATGCTGCTTTCATTGACTGCGCACTTGCTCAGGATGTCATTACATGATTTAGGGGCTCATCCGGGATCTTTGGCATTGGGGGCTCGTCCAGGATCTTTGGCACTGTGGACTGCGAATAGAGGTCCCCGCTAGAGCGAGGAAGGTGGAGGTAATTGAGGCAATTGCTCAGCATTTCAATTTGAAAGAACTGCGAGAAGTACAGCCAGTGATAAGGCAACAATCAGTAGAATTAGCTAAAATCCAGCTACAAATGAAACAATTGAGAATGCAGCAAAGACAAATGGTGCTGAGGCAAAAAGAGAAAAAGGTATTGAGATGAGGCATAACGGAAAGGACAAAAGAACAAGAAACGGAGATGGAAATGGGGAAGTTGGAATTATCAGAAGGAGCAGTGGCAAAGTGGTAGTGTCACTGGATTAGTAATCCAGAGTCCCAGGGTAATGCTCTGGGGGCATGGGTTCAAATCCCACCAGGACAGATGGTAGAATTTTTGGATAAACATATGGATGATAATGGTATAGTGTAGGTTAGATGGCTTTTGTTTCGGTGCAACATCGTGGGCCGAAGGGCCTGTACTGCGCTGTATCGTTCTATGTTCTAATTAGAGAAAGACTTCCAGTTTAAGGCACTAGGAATTAGGGGCAGCTGCCAAAAAGTAGACGGGGCTTAATACTGGGGCAGAACCCAGTGGGGACATGTTTAATTATATACAGGCCCTCAATTTGATAGGAAGGAGGTAGAGATGTTATTCTAGGGCTAAGAGAAAATAGCAAACCAAATGGGGTGGCCAAGAGAAAAGTGGACATTACCCATTCAGAGTAAACTGACGGGGCGGGCACAGGAAGTCTTTTCCTCCTTGTCAGAGCAGGTGTCTACGGATTATGACGTGGTTACAAAAGACTATTCTGGATGCGTAGGAATTGGACAGACTTAAGGGTTGAGCAGAACAATTTTGAAAGATGGGGAGGGGCATTAGGAGTTGCAACTGCCTATGAGGCTCTGAGAGAGGCCATCCTCTTACAGGAATTTAAGAATTCCTCCTTTCTATAGTAAGAACCTATGTCATGGACCAGAGGGTGAAAACTGCTAGGCAAGCAGCAATTATGGCTGACGATTATGAGCTCACCTATAAATCTATAAATTTGTTTTTATATTTAATTTGTTTCACCCCCATAAGTTTGAAAAAGGGTAAGGAAGTGGGAAAGTGAAAGGAAGGCCATGGTAAAAAATGGATTGCTGGGAATGCTCTGAGGTCGCCCCCTCAGACCAGGAAGGAAGGTACGGAGGGTGAAGGTGAGACACGAAGCCTCGGCGTTACCATTGGAATAAGGTAGGACACGTTCATTCAGCGTGTTGGAAGTTAAAAGGAAAGCCCATTGGGACTTGTGGGAGTTCATAAGGAGAATTCCAAAAGTGGAGAATACAACAGGGCAGATTGTAGCTTTGACTGGACGCAGGTGATTTGAGATAAGCACTGCTGTGGGAGCAGGTGTGAGGAATGAGATAGATTAGAGATATGCCGGGTTTTTGTCTAAGAGAAAGATTATCCCCTTTTTCTCAGCTGATTTAGCCAAACCCATAACTAGCTTAAGAGCAGGTGCTACTCAAACTCTTTTTACTGGAGAAGGATTTGATTTATCCCTACAGACAGTTCAACGAAAGCTAGATATTAGTGAATGGGATAAGTGGAGATTTCCCATCTTCAGTGATCAATTCCCTTTTCAAATTAAGGGAAAGGTAGATAGAGAATCATGTAGTAATTCTGCCACAGCATCCATGAACGATAACCAGAAAGTTCATGGATTCAATAAGATGCCATCCTCCGATTCTGAAAACAATTGGAATCTGGGAAACACAAATCGTTGCAGCACACATTGTAAGGGTCCCTCCTGTTTATTCCATTACTTCCCGTTTCTTTTATTTTGCTGTTGTATTTTGATCTATGGATGATTAATGGAGATGCCACTTTAAGACAAGAAACCTGTAAGAAGCTTATGCCTTTAATTCAGCAGCAGGAGAGGTCACTGTGCTTAGTCTGTGCTGATTTAAGCTGTAGCTGTCGACTGACCGGCACCAATGACAGAGATTGGCTGTGACTCGGTTTGATTGATTTGGCTGGTGGTCAATGAATTGGCCCAAAATGTTGTGCTCTGTCCGGTAACAGGTGATGATTGGATTTGATCCCCCTGGAACGTCTTTCAGAACTCTAAGGGTTGAGTTTGGTTTCAGCTTTGATCTGGGGAGCCCCAGGAAAGGACCTGTCATCCTGTCCTCTCCGTTTTACTCCAGAATGGCTGTGTTTTCTGAACTGACAGCGAACCTGGATGAATCTACGTGCAGGAGAACCATTACAGGCTGTGAACACAGAGGCAGAACTGACCAACTATCTCTCCTGAAAGATAAAGGCAAAACCAACCAACTCTCTCTGCAGAAAGGTAGAGGCCTAAATGCAAACCTCAAACTAAAAGCAAGGTTATTCAGCAATAAGGTGTCTTACCAGAAGGCTTGTTGCCTGTTAGTACTGCATTTTCTAAACTACAGGGACCCTGAATGAATGATTCTACAAGAAGACAGCAAGGTAGCCTTGTGGATAGCACAATTGCTTCACAGCTCAAGGGTCCCAGGTTCGATTCCGGCTTGGGTCACTTTCTGTGCGGAGTCTGCACATCCTCCCCGTGTGTGCGTGGGTTTCCTCCGGGTGCTCCGGTTTCCTCCCACAGTCCAAAGATATGCAGGTTAGGTAGATTGGCCATGATAAATTGCCCTTAGTGTCCAAAATTGCCCTTAGTGTTGGGTGGGGTTACTGGGTTATGGGGATAGGGTGGAGGTGTGGAACTTGGGTAGGGTGCTCTTTCCAAGAGCCGGTGCAGACTCGATGGGCCGAATGGCCTCCTTCTGCACTGTAAATTCTATGATCTATGAAGACCGTTCCTGGTTGAACACCAGAGACTTTAATCAGCAAGCTTAGTGTGAAGAAAGTCTGCTAAATAGCTACCATCCTGAGCAAAGACTCTTATCTTTTGACCCTCACCCTTATTATTTTTTATCCCTTTTCACCCCTCCATGTTTTTCTGCCTTGTGTCTGTGGGTGGAGAGTGGGCACTTAACGTGGGTAGTAGGTATTAGCTCATCGTCAACCAGTTGTATTTACTGCATATTTCATGATAATCCTTGTTATAAATAAACAGTAATTGTGTTCAAAGTTACAAACCTGGTGACTGTAATTTTTGGGCAGCCAGGGGCCAAAGACTCCGGGTACTTTTAGAAGAATTATTAGTTAGTTCACTTGCGTTGTGATTCCAGGGCACGTGGGGCTGGAACTGACCGTACTCTAGCCCAGGGTGTTGAAACAATATTACCAAATGGGGATAGGGGCTCGGATTACAAAAATTCCGAAGAGAATGTAGAAACCATAAAACAAAGAATTGTACATATTGTCAACCAACTCTGAGAGGATTGAATCCTCAGCTGCACTTGTTGTTGAAGGTAACATATGAAGAGAAAGAGAGCATGTAACACTGGAGGGGTTGAAGGGTGTTTATTGGTTAAAAATTAACCAAATATTTCCCTCAGCATTGACAATACTGTTTGTAGTTTGACTGCAGAAGATCCCCGAAATTTGGTTAAATATTTATTGGACAATCAGAAAAGACTGACTGCATTACACGAGAGGCAGAGTATGGACAGAGTGGTAGGGAAACAGGGGCCACTCTAGTTAGCAAATCATGTTGTGGACATAAGAAACTCTGAAGCAGTAAAGCCACATCCATCTCAACTAAATCCACAGAGGCTGGCTCAGTTAGAGACTGAAATACAGTGGATGTTGGACATGTTGCAGAAACTAGCGAAAGCACTGAGGTCCACAGAATGCCACGTAGAGTTTGAGAGACTGCCATGCTAGTGGACAAATCAGCGCTAGCTGCCTTGACTTTTTCAGACCATTTTAAGTTGCAACAGATGCCAGTGACCTGAGGAGAGGGGTAGAGCTACTACAAGACGACGGTGCAGGAATAGAGAGGCCAACGGGGAATTTTTGCAAAAAACCTTGCCAGTGGACGTATTCCACAATTGAAAAGGGAGCCTTACCATTGCTACTAGCCCTTCACCATATATGTCCAACATGCCAGTCAACAAAATTTGGTTAAGCAGACCATAATCCACTGGCTGTCATAGAGAAGTTTAAATCCCAGATCGAGATGGCAAGGTTATTCCGTTGGAGTTAAGTATTAAAACAGTTCAATGTTAAAACTGTACCCGTTCCCGGAAAGGATAATGTGATTGTGGATACCATGTCAGGTGTTTAACGGCTGTCTAGTTACCAATGTAGGGACTGGGAAGGAAGCTTGCACTTTGGGGGTGGATTGGATGGATATGTATTTGTAATTTATGTCTTGCATACCTCATAATGAAATGTCCGTGTCAAGGAGTTTCATTCTATTAAGGGGGAGGTATGTAAGGATCCTTCCTGTTTATTCCCTGTGTTTTCCCTTAGGTATTAGTTAATGGTTGATCAACTTTGCGTATTTCATGATAGGTCTTGTTACAAATAAAAATTAATTGTGTTTACATTTACAAACCTGGTGACTGTAATTATTGGGCAGCCATGGGCCAAAGACTATTTTAAATAATAATTATTGGGTAATTTATTTGTGTTGTGTCGCCAGGATGAGTGGGACTGGAATTGACCACGCACTAGTTCAGTACGTCGTGACACCTCCCTCCAGAGAATCGATCTACGTTTCACATAAGTTGTCAATGAAAACCAAGCGGGACAGAGTTTTACGGTGAACGTGCAGGCGTGCGCGCATCCCGGAATTGCACGCAAAACCGCACAAGAAGACATCGAGCGCATGCCCCAACATCATCGCATACGTGCGCGCAACATTACGGTCAGCGGCCATGCACACGAGTTGGAGGTTCCCCTGCAGACAATTCAAAGCTGGCAATGAAACCCGTTCAAGAACCAATTGTCAAGCGATTTACCTGGCCCGTCCAGTTTTACAGAGGGCGGCGGATGGCCAATTGGCCAGCGGCCTTCGCGTTTCCGCTCCAAACTCCTTCCAGGGCGGGATGAAATGTCTGCAGTTCTGCCGAAGGGTCACACAGCCCGGAAACATTCTCTCTCCACGGGTGCTGCCAGACCTGCTGAGCTTATCCAGCATTTTCTAGGGCTTTAAAAAAAATTATAAAATGTCAGGGCTTGAATAAAATAAAAGGAGCTGTTTGAGGTGGTTAGGTGACCTGCTGTGTCAGAAACCTGAATTTGCAGGACTGACGCAGTTTCCAACATCTGATTGTGCTCATTTTTTTATATGGTAATCCAGCTTCTTGAGGCAGCAGGAATCAGCATTCAGGGAGCACCTGCCCTCTTAATTGTCTTCTCTTGAGCAATCTTCCCACAACCCCCTGTACAGGCAACACTGAGAGCCTTTCTCAGTGTGTTTTTCATGCTGCTGACTGCTAGTTAACTAGTCAGCCAGCATGAGATCACAGTTCAGGGTCAAACGTGGTCAGAAGCACATATCACATCTAGATTTTTCTAATCGTATTCCGTATATAGATATATCTGCTGTTGTAATACGTTTTCCGAAATCCTGGTTTACCATATCGGCAGACTCTGTGTCTGCAAAAGGTGCAATTGAAATGTCGTAAAATTCGATCATCATTTATTCAACCATGTATGTGTTATCTATATAATGCTGAGTGGAATTGTGTTATGATTGCTGGAGATTCCCTGGAGAGCAGATCATTTGAGACATTGCATTTAGACTTAGGTAAGCAGGTCAGGGGATCTGAGTGTTATAAAGATGACATTATTAATGAGAGAAACCAGATCTGTAGCAGACAGTTTTTAGTTTCAATCTCCAAACGACGGCAAGATTTTCAGCTGGCATCTGAAAGGGTCTCTCTCTCTCGAAGAAGAAGAAGAAATCTCTATCCAGAGGAGAACGGTATCCCTGTGTTTACTAACTGAAATGAAATGAAATGAAAATGAAAATCGCTTATTGTCACGAGTAGGCTTCAATGAAGTTACTGTGAAAAGCCCCTAGTCGCCACATTCCTACGCCTGTTCGGGGAGGCTGGTACGGGAACTTTATTTATAAGTGGCTTTTTACCTGTGATGGGCTTTGCTCAATTGGAGATAGAGAGCATATCAGTTAGAAGTCAAGGTGTTTCCTGTTAACTGAAAAGCTATTTTCTGTGACGTTAATACAGTTTAATCCTGTGTAAATAATAAAGTTTGTTTTAATATAAACAATATTTATCGGTTAGTGGAATCACTCTGGGACAAAGTAGCCTTTCCTCACAGTTTTACACATTTCAAAATGTGTGTTGAGGTTCTTGTCCCGTATCCTAACGCATGTCGGGATGTGATCGAGGATCTTAAAACACTATCAATTCTATTGTCCATTACGACAACAGAATCTGTCCCTCACCCTGTAACAGCAGCATCTGGACCCAAGGTGGTGTTCCATTATCTTCCCTGAATAAATACATTCCCTTCTTTCTTTCTTAAGGCTTTATTTACATACTTAGTATGTAACGTACTTATTTTCCCTCAGGAAATGAATATTATTGTGTTCAGGTGATGAATTTAGACACATATAAGCGCAACAAAGCATTTCAGAAATGTGTTCTGCATTAAATGGGATTTATGGGGCTGTTATCCAAAAAGAAGCTACAATGATTCTGGTATGGATGTCCCGTCCAGGCCACCGCCCCAGTTGCCTTCCGGTCTCAGCTGACCCATCAACGGGTCACATGGACGGACAGCCATTCTCAAGCCCACTTTCCAGGTTTAAGTGGTAAATTCGAATTTCAATTTCACACAGTCAAAAGTGCCATTCTTGTGCATCACCATCTCTATTCTCCTCCTGTCAAAATCTCCTTTCGCTGTTTCAGGACTGTGCTCATTCCTATGTTCGGTCAAAACGGTTTTGTACTCTTGCTTTGTTTGTTCTTTGAACATTTTGTGATCGTGCTGTTTCTGCAGGTCGCCCATCAAAACCAATTCTTCTCAGTTTGGTTCGAGCCATGCCAGTCACTTCCTCTTTCTGAAGTTTTGTACTTCGTTCTAACTCTTCAACATTTTTGCACAATTCCTGAACTATCTCAGTCCAGTTCTCAACAGATTTTGTATGGCCTTTGGTAAACTGATCACTTGCTTTTCTTCCAAATATTAGATCTGATTTAGCATCGTTGACAAGCAATGTCTCAGGTCATTGACTCAGAAAGATCCTTGTGTAATCCTTGATCCTTGACAATTTAGCATCTCGACAACAAGGACTCCTACATCAGACTCCTATTTATTGATGACAGCTCTGCCTTCAATACCATAATCACAACCAAGCTCATATCAAAGCTCCAAAACCTAGGACTTGGCTCCTCACTCTGCAACTGGATCCTCGACTTTCTGACCCACAGACCACAATCAGTAAGAATAAACAACAACACCTCCTCCACAATAGTCCTCAACACCGGCGCCCCGCAAGGCTGCGTACTTAACCCCCTACTCTACTCTCTGTACACACACGACTGTGTGGCAAAATTTGGTTCCAACTCCATTTACAAGTTTGCTGACAATACCACCATAATGGGCCGGATCTTGAATAATGATGAGTCAGAATACAGGAGGGAGATAGAGAACCTAGTGGAGTGATGTAGCGACAACAATCTCACCCTCAATGCCAGCAAAACAAAAGAGCTGGTAATTGACTTCAGGAAGCAAAGTACTGTACACACCCCTGTCAGCATCAACGGGGCCGAGGTGGAGATGGTTAGCAGTTTCAAATTCGTTGGGGTGCACATCTCCAAAAATCTGTCCTGGTCCACCCACGTCAACGCTGCCACCAAGAAAGCACAACAGCGCTTATACTTTCTCAGGAAACTAAGCAAATTTGGCATGTCCACATTGACTCTTACCAACTTTTACAGATGCACCATAGAAAGCATCCAATCTGGCTGCATCACAGCCTGGTATGGCAACTGCTCAGCCCAGGACCGCAAGAAACTTCAGAGAGAGGTGAACACAGCCCAGTCCATTACACAAACCTGCCTCCCATCCATTGACTCCATCGACACCTCCCTCTGCCTGGGGAAAGCGGGCAGCATAATCAAAGACCCCAGCCACCCGGCTTACTCACTCTTCCAACTTCTTCCATCGGGCAGGAGATACAGAAGTCTGAGAACACGCACAAACAGACAAAAAACAGCTCCTTCCCTGCTGTTACCAGACTCCGATACGACCCTCTTATGGACTGACCTCATTAACACTACACCCCTGTATGCTTCACCCAATGCCAGTGTTTATGTAGTTACATTGTGTACCTTGTGTTGCCCTATTATGTATTTTCTTTTATTTCCTTTTCTTCTCATGTACTTAATGATCTGTTGAGCTGCTCGCAGAAAAATACTTTTCACTGTACCTCGGTACACGTGACAATAAACAAATCCAATCCAATCCAATAATTTCCAATTTTGCATGTGTTTCATTTGTTTTCACATTTCCCATTACTGACTTTGATACATAGTAATGTTACTTGGATCAGTCCTTTTCTCGACTGTATCACTATTCAACAATGAGTTTTTATTCACAAGAACAACTTTCAAATTGCGGCACTCCATACCGCCCATCTTCTTCATTTTCTCCATTCTGCTTTGAAGTTCAGGGACCTCATGGGTCTTTTCGCAACAAAGTTCGAACAGTTTGTTAGTTTTGCTTTTTAATTCTGCATTCAACCAATCTGATTTACCAGAGCATCCTTTTCTTCTTTAAGGCATTTTCTGTGATACTTCATGTATATGCCTCATGCTTGAAGTTCTCCACCTTTCAACTGAAGGTCAACCTTTGATAAGTTTGCTTTTTCAAGTTTATTCTTTGGACAGTTCAAATCCTCAGTCAAATATCCTGCTTTTAATGACTGAATTTCAACTGTTCTCATCAATTCTCTTCCTTCATTTGCAAATTCCTCTTTCATATGTGAAAGTTAATTTTCTGTGTTATTCAGGTTTCCCTCCGATTGCTTCTGTTCTGCATTAAGTGTCTCGTTTCTGTCCAATGGTAATTTTCAAAAAGTTTGTTCAGATCACCATGATCTACTATCTGTTCCAATACACCTGTCATCACATTATTCTCTCCACAAACCAAATCATTACCTAGGATGGAATCCTACAATAGGTAATTTATGAATAATTCCCACAGTAACAATCCCATTTACAAAATTATTTCTTAAATTAACTTCACATAAAGAAACAGGTTCATACTTTCCATTAATACCTCTTGCAAATACTTTTCCTTCATAAAACTTCCTGGAATACAAATTATATCATCGGCGACCATAAAGATTGGTCTGCTCCTGTATCATTCAAGATTTTAATTTGTTATTTACTTTTTGAGATGAGTAAGGAAATACTTCTCCCTTTGAAACAAAACATCCAAATCCACAAATAGCCTAAATTCCTTCACCAGTACCCAAGCAATTCTCTGAACTCACTTGAGATCCATCTCCCTTTTTCATTGATTCTGAAGGTCCATTTTCACCTGTACCGCAGTTACAGTTTTAACATACATTTCCTTTTCAGATGCTTCCATTCCATTCCTGGGGCGAAATTCTCCCCCAACGGCGCGATGTCCATCGACTGGCGCCAAAAACGGCGCCAATCAGACGGGCATCGCGCCGGCCCAAAGGTGCGGAATGCTCCGCATCTTTGGGGGCCGAGCCCCAACATTGACGGGCTAGGCCGGCGCCGGAGAGATATCCGCCCCGCCAGCTGGCGGAAATGGCGTTTGTTGCCCGGCCAGCTGGCGGAAATGGCGATTGCTGCCCCGCCAGCTGGCACGGAAATGCGGCGCATGCGCGGGAGCGTCAGCGGCCGCCGACAGTTTCCCGCGCATGCGCAGTGGGGAGAGTCTCTTCCGCCTCCGCCATGGTGGAGGCCGTGGCGGAGGCGGAAGGGAAAGAGTGCCCCCACGGCACAGGCCCGCCCGTGGATCGGTGGGCCCCGATCGCGGGCCAGGCCACCGTGGGGGCACCCCCCGTGGTCAGATCGCCCCGCGCCCCCCCCAGGTCCCCGGAGCCCGCCCACGCCACCTGGTCCCGCCGGTAAAAACCAGCTTTGATTTACACCGGCGGGACAGGCAAATTCTGGGCGGGACTTTGGCCCATCCGGGCCGGAGAACTGAGCGGGGGGTCCCGCCAACTGGCGCGGCCCGAATCCTGCCCCGCCCAATCTCCGGTACCGGACAGTACAAACCGGACGGTCTGCACCTGGGCAGGACTGGAACCGATGTCCTAGGGGGGGTGTTTGCTAGAGCTGTTGGGGAGAGTTTAGACTAATGTGGCAGGGGGATGGGAACCGATGCAGGAAGTTGGAAGGTAGTAAAACAGGGACAGAAATAAAAGGCAGTAAGGGGGAAAGTGTAAGGCAGAGAAGCCATAGTCAAAAATCAAAAAGGGTGACAGTACAAGGTACAGTGACTGAGGGGAGCTCAGTGAATAGGACCAGGAATACTAAAGGAAATAAAACGGGAAGTGAAAATATTAATGGTAAGCGACACGGCAGGTTGTTACAGGAAGATATGGAGAAAGGTTAAGAGGAAATATAATTTAGGAGAGGTTACTGATCGAGGTGTTAAGATTCAGAACAGAGGTAAAAAAGCCAACATAAGTGTACTTTACCTGAATGCTCGTAGTATTTGGAATAAGGTAAATGAGTTGATGGCGCAAATCATCGTGAATGACTATGATTTATTGGCCATTACTGAAACATGGTTAAAGGATGGTCACGACTGGGAGTTAAACATCCAAGGGTATCAAACCTTTCGGAAGGACAGAGTGGATGGTAAGGGAGGTGGTGTAGCTCTGTTATTTAAGGATGACATCCGGGCAACAGTAAGGGATGACATCGGTGCTATGGAGGATAAGGTTGAATCCATTTGGGTGGAAATCAGGAATAGTAAGGCGAAAAAGTCACTGATAGGAGTAATCTATAGGCCACCAAATAGTAACATTATGGTGGGGCAGGCAATAAACAAAAACAGATGCATGTAGAAATGGTACAGCAGTTATCATGGGGGATTTTAATCTACATGTTGATTGGTTTAACCAGGTCGGTCAAGGCAGCCTTGAGGAGGAGTTTATAGAATGTATCCGCGATAGTTTCCTCGAACAGTATTTAATGGAACCTACGAGGGAACAAGCGGTCCTAGATCTGGTCCTGTGTAATGAGACAGGATTGATTCAGGGTCTCATAGTTAGGGATCCTCTCGGAAGGAGCGATCACAATATGGTGGAATTTAAAATACAGATGGAGGGTGAGAAGGTAAAATCAAGCACGAGTGTTTTGTGCTTAAACAAAGGAGATTACAATGGGATGAGAGAAGAACTAGCTAAGGTAGACTGGGAGCAAAGACTTTATAGTGAAACAGTTGAGAAACAGTGGAGAACCTTCCAAGTGATTTTTCACAGTGTTCAGCAAAGATTTATACCAACAAAAAGGAAGGGCGGTAAAAAGAGGGAAAATCGACCGTGGATATCTAAGGAAATAAGGGAGAGTATCAAATTGAAGGAAAAAACATACAAAGTAGCAAAGATCAGTGGGAGACTAGAGGACTGGGAAATCTTTAGGGGGCAACAGAAAGCTACTAAAAAAGCTATGAAGAAGAGTAAGATAGATTATGAGAGTAAACTTGCTCAGAATATTAAAACAGATAGTAAAAGTTTCTACAAATACATTTAAAAAAAAAGAGTGGCTAAGGTAAATATTGGTCCTTTAGAGGATGAGAAGGGAGATTTAGTAATGGGAGATGAGGAAATGGCTGAGGAACTGAACAGGTTTTTTGGGTTGGTCTTCACAGTGGAAGACACAAATAACATGGCAGTGACTGATGGAAATGAGGCTATGACAGGTGAGGACCTTGAGAGGATTGTTATCACCAAGGAGGTAGTGATGGGCAAGCTAATGGGGCTAAAGGTAGACAAGTCTCCTGGCCCTGATGGAATGCATCCCAGAGTGCTAAAAGAGATGGCTCGGGAAATTGCAAATGCACTACTGATAATTTACCAAAATTCACTAGACTCTGGGGTGGTCCCGGCGGATTGGAAATTAGCAAACGTGACACCACTGTTTAAAAAGTGGGGTAGGCAGAAAGCGGGTAATTATAGGCCAGTTAGCTTAACTTCGGTAGTAGGGAAGATGCTGGAATCTATCATCAAGGAAGAAATAGCGAGGCATCTGGATGGAAATTGTCCCATTGGGAAGACGCAGCATGGGTTCATAAAGGGCAGGTTGTGCCTAACTAATTTAGTGGAATTTTTTGAGGACATTAACAGTGCGGTAGATAACGAGGAGCCAATGGATGTGGTATAACTGGATTTCCAGAAAGCCTTTGACAAGGTGCCACACAAAAGGTTGCTGTATAAGATAAAGATGCATGGCATTAAGGGGAAAGTAGTAGCATGGATAGAGGATTGGTTAATTAATAGAAAGCAAAGAGTGGGGATTAATGGGTGTTTCTCTGGTTGGCAATCAGTAGCTAGTGGTGTCCCTCAGGGATAAGTGTTGGGCCCACAACTGTTCACAATTTACATAGATGATTTGGAGTTGGGGACCAAGGTCAATGTGTCCAAGTTTGCAGACGACACTAAGATAAGTGGTAAAGCAAAAAGTGCAGAGGATACTGGAAGTCTGCAGAGGGATTTGGATAGGCTAAGTGAATGGGCTAGGGTCTGGCAGATGGAATACAATGTTGACAAATGTGAGGTTATCCATTTTGGTAGGAATAACAGCAAAAGCGATTATTATTTAAATGATAAAATATTAAAACATGCTGCTGTGCAGAGAGACCTGGGTGTGCTAGTGCATGAGTCGCAAAAAGTTGGTTTATAGGTGCAACAGGTGATTAAGAAGGCAAATGGAATTTTGTCCTTCATTGCTAGAGGGATGGAGTTTAAGACTAGGGAGGTTATGCTGCAATCGTATAAGGTGTTAGTGAGGCCACACCTGGAGTATTGTGTTCAGTTTTGGCCTCCTTACTTGAGAAAGGACGTACTGGCACAGGAGGGTGTGCAGAGGAGATTCACTAGGTTAATTCCAGAGCTGAAGGGGTTGGATTACGAGGCGAGGTTGAGTAGACTGGGACTGTACTCGTTGGAATTTAGAAGGATGAGGGGAGATCTTATAGAAACATATAAGATTATGAAGGGAATAGATAGGATAGATGCTGGCAGGTTGTTTCCACTGGCGGGTGAAAGCAGAACTAGGGGGCATAGCCTCAAAATAAGGGGAAGTAGATTTAAGACTGAGTTTAGGAGGAACTTCTTCACCCAAAGGGTTGTGAATCTATGGAATTCCTTGCCCTGTGAAGCAGTTGAGGCTCCTTCATTAAATGTTTTTAAGATAAAGATAGATAGTTGTTTGACGAATAAAGGGATTAAGGGTTATGGTGTTCGGGCCGGAAAGTGAGGCTGAGTCCACAAAAGATCAGCCATGATCTCATTGAATGGCGGAGCAGGCTCGAGGGGCCAGATGGTCTACTCCTGCTCCTAGTTCTTATGTTCTTATGAGGGGTGGTGTGGGAGGTATGAGGGGTGGTGTGGGAGGGATAAGGGGTGATGTGGGAGGGATGAGGGGTGGTGTGGGAGGGGTGAGGGGTGATGTGGGAGGGATGAGGGGTTGTGTGGGCGGGGTGAGGGGTGGTGTGGGAGGAGTGAGCGGTGGTGTGGACGGGGTGAGGGATGGTGTGGGAGGGATGAGGGGTGGTGTGGACGGGGTGAGGGGTGGTGTGGGCGGGGTGAGGGGTGGTGTGGGCGGGTTGAGGGGTGGTGTGGGCGGGGTGAGGGGTGGTGTGTGCGGGTTGAGGGGTGGTGTGGGCGGGTTGAGGGGTGGTGTGGGCGGGGTGAGGGGTGGTGTGGGAGGGTTGAGGGGTGGTGTGGGCGGGTTGAGGGGTGGTGTGGGCGGGGTGGGGGTGGTGTGGGCGGCTTGAGGGGTGGTGTGGGAGGGGTGGGCGGTGGTGCGGGCGGGGTGGGCGGTGGTGTGGGCGGGGTGAGGGGTGGTGTGGGTGGGGTGAAGGGTGGTGAGGGCAGGGTGAGGGGTGGTGTGGGCGGGGTGAGGGGTGGTGTGGGCGGGGTGAGGGGTGGTGTGGGTGGGGTGAGGGATGGTGTGGGTGGGGTGGGCGGTGGTGCGGGCGGGGTGGGCGGTGGTGCGGGCGGGGTGGGCGGTGGTGTGGGCGGGGTGAGGGGTGGTGTGGGCGGGGTGGGCGGTGGTGTGGGTGGGGTGAGGGGTGGTGTGGGCGGGGTGAGGGGTGGTGTGGGCGGGGTGAGGGGTGGTGAGGGCAGGGTGAGGGGTGGTGTGGGCGGGGTGGGCGGTGGTGTGGGCGGGGTGAGGGGTGGTGTGGGCGGGGTGGGCGGTGGTGTGGGCGGGGTGAGGGGTGGTGTGGGCGGGGTGAGGGGTGGTGTGGGCGGGGTGAGGGGTGGTGTGGGCGGGGTGGGCGGTGGTGCGGGCGGGGTGGGCGGTGGTGTGGGCGGGGTGAGGGGTGGTGTGGGTGGGGTGGGGGGTGGTGTGGGTGGGGTGAGGGGTGGTGTGGGTGGGGTGAAGGGTGGTGAGGGCAGGGTGAGGGGTGGTGTGGGCATGGTGAGGGGTGGTGTGGGCGGGGTGAGGGGTGGTGTGGGCGGGGTGGGGGTGGTGTGGGTGGGGTGGGGGGTGGTGTGGGTGGGGTGAGGGGCGGTGTGGGCGGGGTGAGCGGTGGTGTGGGTGGGGTGGGGGTGGTGGTGTGGGCGGGGTGAGGGGTGGTGTGGGCGGGGTGAGGGGTGGTGTGGGCGGGGTGAGGGGTGGTGTGGGCGGGGTGAGAGGTGGTGTGGGCGGGGTGAGGGGTGGTGTGGGCTGGGTGAGAGGTGGTGTGGGCGGGGTGAGGGGTGGTGTGGGCGGGGTGAGGGGTGGTGTGGGCGGGGTGAGGGGTGGTGTGGGCGAGGTGAGGGGTGGTGTGGGACGGGTGAGGGGTGGTGTGGGAGGGGTGAGGGGTGGTGTGGGCGGGGTGAGGGGTGGTGTGGGCGGGGTGAGGGGTGGTGTGGGCTGGGTGAGGGGTGGTGTGGGCGGGGTGAGGGGTGGTGTGGGCGGGGTGGGGTGTGGTGTGGGAGGGGTGAGGGGTGGTGTGGGCAGGGTGAGGGGTGGTGTGGGCGGGGTGAGGGGTGGTGTGGGCGGGGTGAGGGGTGGTGTGGGCGAGGTGAGGGGTGGTGTGGGACGGGTGAGGGGTGGTGTGGGAGGGGTGAGGGGTGGTGCGGGCGGGGTGAGGGGTGGTGTGGGAGGGGTGGGGGGTATTGTGGGCGTGGTGAGGGTTGGTGTGGGCGGGGTGAGGGGTGGTGTGGGCGGGGTGGGGGGTGGTGTGGGCGGGGTGAGGGGTGGTGTGGGCGGAGTGAGGGGTGTTGTGGGCGGGGTGGGGGGTGGTGTGGGCGGGGTGAGGGGTGGTGTGGGCGGAGTGAGGGGTGGTGTGGGCGGGGTGGGGGGTGGTGCGGGCGGGGTGAGGGGTGGTGTGGGCGGAGTGAGGGGTGGTGTGGGCGGGGTGAGGGGTGGTGTGGGCGGGGTGAGGGGTGGTGCGGGCGGGGTGAGGGGTGGTGTGGGCGAGGTGGGGGGTGGTGTGGGAGGGGTGAGGGGTGGTGTGGGCGGGGTGAGGGGTGGTGTGGGCGAGGTGAGGGGTGGTGTGGGCGGGGTGAGGGGTGGTGTTTAACCAAAACGTTGTCAGTGTAATTCTGGGTGAGTTTTCACGGGGAGTTTCCCGTGGGGGCATTGCAGATCTTCTCCCCAGTCTAGGCCACACATATGTTTTTGCACCAATGGAGAGCTGAACGTGCCTGGCGAGACCGGCTCCTCAACGATCGGGCCACCATTTTGAAAGGATGCTCCTATCTCTAAATGAGCTTGAGGTCCCCCGCACCCCTCACCAATGGACAATGTCACCCCTGCACGCATGGGCATTACCCCACATGGCCCCAAGTGAGGGCACCCTACTATGGAGTCGCTGAGCCCCCCCCCCTCCTCTTTTCAAGCCTACTTTCAGGTCACCCCTTTCAGGACCCACACCATAATCTTGAGGAGGCCACCCTTCACCCCTCCCCCACCCTCCATACCCATCTCGTTCTCCCCTTTCATGGGGAAAGCCCCGTCAAGCCCCACCCCTTGGCCGTGCCACCCTGGCACCTGGGCAACCTGGTTCTACAACCCAGCAGTCCCCATGCCAGCCTGGCAGTGTCACCCAGGCACCCTGACAGTACCAGGGTGGCAGTGCCAAGGTTCCTGGCTGGCACTGGCAAGGTAGTGGAACAGCCAGGGTGCCATCCCGTCCTGACCCTGACCACCTGGGAAAAGGTAGGGCAACCAGACCCAGCTCAGCTCATCAGTGCAACAAATGAGAAAAGTATGGCCTCAGCAGGGCGTTCCTCGCCGAGACCAAAAGGAAAACAAAGTCCCGTTTGATAGCAGGGTTGTTCTCCACGCTGCAGGTGTCGCAAAACACTCCGCTATACGTGCACAAATTAGGACTCTATGGACGGGATTCTCCATTCCGCCGCACACATTTTCTGGTGTGGCGTGCCCCGCCGGCAGCGGGATCCTCCGTTCCGCCAGCCGGCCAATGGGGAATCGCATTGTGGGCACCCCACACCGTGGGGGTGAATGCGCTGCCGGAGAATCCAGCCCTATGTTTTTTGGGTGTTAAATCGCGCCCAAAGTGTTCTGCGTTGAAAAGGCAGCTGCAGGAACCAGAATTAAAGTGGAAAAGCAGACTTCAGAGGTAAATCAAAAGTTTGGTGCCACCTTGATAAGAGTCTGACAATTGCCAGTTAAAGCAATTGTAAACAATTGGTGCAACATTCAAGACAAAGAAATCCTGAAGTGGGAGATATAAAACCTGGATGCTGGATTCCTCGTTAAAAGTGGAATGGAAGCTTTGTTTGAGAGAGTCGTTTGGAAAACCTGGGAATCCCTGTTTAAAAGAAGACTTGAAAGTGTGTCTTTTGAAAGCGGAATGCAAAATCATTCATGCGAAATCCAGAGTTCAGTGAGAAAAGGTGTCTCACGGTTTGGGAACCATCTGGAGGGATTTTGAGGAGAAATAAATAGACATCTACTTGGCTTCAGAGCAGAGTGTGCGTCTTACCACAGCCAGCTTTTGTGTTTAAAGGGACTTTGTGTTATTGAGACCATTGTAGGTTAAGGTTTACTTTGTAACCCGTGTTAACATTAAAATCTGTGTCTATTTGCAACGCTATGTTAGAAGTAAAGGACGATTGTTTCATAATCAAACTTTTCATGTTTAGTCATTTTTTTTTACTTGTTGTTAAAACTAATTAACAGTCCTATGACTCTGTTGCGCTGCCTTTTCTAAAAGAAAGGTAAAAGTTATGCAGCGGGATTCGCCGGCGGCGGGATCATCTGGTCCGCTGGTAGCGCACCCACATCTGCGGGTTTCCCCGAAGGCGTGAGGTGGCCACAATGGGAAACCCCATTGGCCGGCTGCGGGAACGGAGAATTCCGCTGCCGCAGGGGCGTGCCGCGCCGGAAAACGTGGCTGACGGACCGGAGAATCCCATCCATGATATTTTGAGCCTAAGTTCCATTCTGGGATCTTCCTGTCCAGTTATGACACCACTGGGACCAAAACGTAAGCAAGAAATGTGGGTTAAGCTGTCCGTACTTAAACTTGCTGAGACACCAGGACTGGATGAAATGCACACAAGGGTATTGAAGGAAGTGAGAATGGAAATAATGGAGGAACTGATCATCATTTTCAATCTTCCTTAGATACAGGTGAAGGGTTCAGCGATGATACCTCTTAAAACAGAATCGTTAGCATGCCACTAGAGTAGTTTTCCATAAGTTATTTTATTAAGGATTGAGATGAATTATAGGACTGAGTAATCATTATTAACCATTAAACATGTATTTTTAGGACAGAGCAGTAATAAGTAATGAAATGGGATTTAGGATAGCTAACTTGACCAAAAGGACATTACTTCTGACATCCTGTCTTTGTGAAACAATGCAGGGTGCTGGTTCTGTTGTTCTGTTTCTCACAAACAGTCAGCAAGGCTGCTGGGCTTGTACATAGCTGTCAGGATGAGGGTCAATCATGCGATGCTTGCGCCTCTATTGGGTGAAGTTTAAACACTGCTTGCAATTCTATTGGATAAGTTTAAAAGAAGCAGCTTCAGGGATTGTATCGCGTTCAACTGGGGTGGGCTATTGATTTTTGAACGTTGTACAATTACTGTGCTCGGCTCTTTGTTCGGCAGAACAGGCCTTGGCCGATATCCAGTCTGTTCTCCGTGTGCACGTAACAAGCTTGATTAACTAAGCCATCTTTGTCCGGGTTGTGGTGTTTGTTCCTCTCTGTACTGAGTTGAGCCACAGGGAATAACCCCACGTGGAAGCTGACTCAATACACAGGTCGTGAAACCGCTCCTACAGCAGGAATGGTACCAGAGGGCAGGAAACGTTACACCCTTGATCCAAACCTTTGTTAAGACAACCCCAGCAACTACAAGCCAGTTAGTCTAAGTTCAGTGGTGGGGAATCCACCAAGACAAGCCTGATAGATGCATGTTCAAAAGCAGATTATTTAGGGAATACAAATCATGTTTGGCAAATTTGCTGGACTTCCTATGAGGTAGCAGAGAAGGTTGATGAGGGTCATACTTGCGATGTGATGTGCTTGGCTTCCAAAAAAGGCAGTTGATAAAGTTCCGCACAACAGACCTGTGAGCAAAATTGGAGATCATGGAATGAAAACAGCATATATCACAGCGGTTAGCACTGCTGCCTCACAGCGCCAGGGACCCGGATTCGATTCCGGTCTTGGCCGAGGGTCTGTGTGGAGTTTGCACGTTCTCCAAGTGTCTGCGCGGGTTTCCTCCGGGTGCTCCGGTTTCCTCCCACAGTCCAAAGATGTGCAGGTTAAGTGGATTGGGCATGCGAATTTTCCCCTTAGTGTCACAAAGATGTTCAGGTTAGGTGGAGTATGGGGATAGGGCAGGGGAGTTATCCTAGGTATGGTGGTCTTTCAGAGGGGCAGGGTGTTCCTTTCAGAGGTATAGGGAGGAGAAACCGTTGAAGGAGTCAGACGTAGGCGGCATACTTTTAAGGCAATTGATAATTGGAGACAGCCAGCCGTTGGTTGTGACTTGGATTGCAATGCTTGAGTGTGCTGGAGGCAAATGTAACTGAGATATTCAAAAGGGAAATGGATCATTACCGACATGTAAATGTTTGCATAGCTCCAGGGAAATGACAGGATAGTGGGACAAGATGAATTGCTCCTTCAGAGGACCAGAGTAGGCTCATTGGGCTGGATGGTTATTCTATGGTTTCTTTTCCAAAATTTCAAAACATTCCTGCTGATATAGAATAAAAAATACTTCTGCAATGAAGTTCGTTAAGCCGGAATAGGAGCAAGAGTAGGCAATTCAGCCCCTCAAAGCTGATCCACCATTCAAGAAATTTCAAAACATGGAAATGACTGTTCATGTCAGACTGAGGGAACAAGCGAGCGAGAGAGAGAGAGAGAGAGAGAGCAGGCGACCTAGAGAGAGAGAGAGTAAGCGAGAGAGAGAGAGTCAGCGAGCTAGAGAGAGAGAGAGCAAGCGAGGTAGAGAGCATGGGAGCAAGAGAGCAAGCGAGTTAGAGAGAGAGAGTAAGAGAGCTAGAGAGAGAGAGAGCAAGCGAGCTAGAGAGAGAGAGTAAGAGAGCTAGAGAGAGAGAGAGCAAGCGAGCTAGAGAGAGCAAGCGAGCTAGAGAGAGCAAGCGAGTGAGAGAGCGAGAGAGCAGACAAGCGAGAGAGAGCAAGAGAGCTACAGAGAGCAAGCGAGCTAGAGAGAGCAAGCGAGCTAGAGAGAGAGCAAGCGAGCTAGAGAGAGAGCAAGTGAGCTAGAAAGAGAGCAAGCTAGCTAGAGAGAGCAAGTGAGCTAGAGAGAGCAAGTGAGCTAGAGAGAGAGCAAGCGAGCTAGAGAGCAAGCGAGCTAGAGAGAGCAAGCGAGCGAGAGAGAGCAAGCGAGCTAGAGAGAGAGAGCAAGCGAGCTAGAGAGAGAGCAAGCGAGCTACAGAGAGCAAGCGAGCTAGAGGGAGCAAGCGAGCTAGAGAGCAAGCGAGCTAGAGAGAGCAAGCGAGCTAGAGAGAGCAAGCGAGCTAGAGAGAGAGAGCAAGCGAGCTAGAGAGAGAGCAAGCGAGCTAGAGAGAGCAAGCGAGCTAGAGAGAGTGAGCAAGCGAGCTAGAGAGAGCAAGCGAGCTAGAGAGAGCGAGCAAGCGAGCTAGAGAGAGAGAGAGCTAGAGAGAGAGAGACCAAGCGAGCTAGAGAGAGAGCAAGCGAGCTAGAGAGACCAAGCGAGCTAGAGAGAGAGCAAGTGAGCTAGAGAGAGCAAGCGAGCTAGAGAGCAAGCGAGCTAGAGAGAGCAAGCGAGCTAGAGAGAGCAAGCGAGCTAGAGAGAGAGCAAGCGAGCTAGAGACAGCAAGCGAGCTAGAGAGAGTAAGCGAGCTAGAGAGCAAGCGAGCTAGAGAGAGCAAGCGAGCTAGAGAGAGCAAGCGAGCTAGAGAGAGAGCAAGCGAGCTAGAGAGAGCAAGCGAGCTAGAGAGAGTAAGCGAGCTAGTTAAGCAAACAAGCTAGAGAGAGCAAGTGAGCTAGAGAGAGAGCAAGCGAGCTCGAGAGAGCAAGCGAGCTAGAGAGAGCAAGTGAGCTAGAGAGAGAGCAAGCGAGCTAGAGAGAGAGAGCAAGCGAGCTAGAGAGAGAGAGCAAGCGAGCTAGAGAGAGCAAGTGAGCTAGAGAGAGAGAGCAAGCGAGCTAGAGAGAGCAGGGGAGCTAGAGAGAGAGCAAGCAGGCTAGAGAGAGAGAGCAAGTGAGCTTGAGAGAGAGCAAGCGAGCGAGAGAGCAAGCGAGCTAGAGAGAGAGAGCAAGTGAGCTTGAGAGAGAGCAAGCGAGCTAGAGAGAGAGAGCAAGTGAGCTAGAGAGAGAGCAAGCGAGCTAGAGAAAGCAAGCGAGCTAGAGAGAGCAAGTGAGCTAGAGAGAGAGCAAGCGAGCTAGAGAGCGAGAGCAAGCGAGCTAGAGAGAGAGAGCAAGCGAGCTAGAGAGAGCAAGTGAGCTAGAGAGAGCAAGCGAGCTAGAGAGAGCAAGCGAGCTAGAGAGAGAGCAAGCGAGCTAGAGAGAGCAAGCGAGCTAGAGAGAGCAAGCGAGCTAGAGAGAGCAAGTGAGCTAGAGAGAGAGTAAGCAAGCTAGAGAGAGAGAGCAAGTGAGCTTGAGAGAGAGCAAGCGAGCTAGAGAGCAAGCGAGCTAGAGAGAGAGAGCAAGTGAGCTTGAGAGAGAGCAAGCGAGCTAGAGAGAGAGAGCAAGAGAGCTCGAGAGAGAGCAAGCGAGCTAGAAAGAGAGCAAGCGAGCTAGAGAGAGAGAGCAAGTGAGCTTGAGAGAGAGCAAGCGAGCTAGAGAGAGAGCAAGTGAGCTAGAGAGAGAGCAAGCGAGCTAGAGAGAGAGCAAGTGAGATAGAGAGAGCAAGCAAGCTAGAGAGAGCAAGTGAGCTAGAGAGAGCAAGCGAGCTAGGGAGAGCAAGCGAGCTAGAGAGAGAGAACAAGTGAGCTACAGAGAGCAAGCGAGAGAGAGAGCAAGCGAGCTAGAGAGAGAGAGCATGCGAGCTAGAGAGAGAGCAAGCGAGCTAGAGAGAGAGAGCAAGCGAGCTAAAGAGAGCAAGCAAGCTAGAGAGCAAGCGAGCTAGAGAGAGAGATCTTGCGAGCTAAAGAGCACGCGAGCTAGAGGGAGCAAGCGAGCTAGAGAGAGAGAGCATGCGAGCTAGAGAGAGAGAGCAAGCGAGCTAGAGAGAGAGAGCAAGCGAGCTAAAGAGAGCAAGCGAGCTAGAGAGTAAGCGAGCTAGAGAGAGAGCGAGCTAGAGAGAGCAAGCGAGCTAGAGAGAGCAAGCGAGCTAGAGAGAAAGCAAGCGAGCTAGAGAGCAAGCGAGCTAGAGAGAGAGAGCAAGCTAGCTAGAGAGAGCAAGCGAGCTAGGGAGAGAGAGCAAGCGAGCTAGAGAGAGAGAGCAAGCGAGCTAGAGAGAGAGAGCAAGCGGGCTAGAGAGAGAGAGCAAGCGAGCTGGAGAGAGAGCAAGCGAGCTAGAGAGTGTCTGGCCCACAGCACCAGGCTCTCCACCGAGGGTAGGACAAGAAGGGAGGTCTCCAAGCTGAAAGTGTGGTGACCCTCAGGCTCGCTTGCTCTCTGTAGCTCGCTTGCCCTCTCTCCAGCTTGCTTGCTCTCTTGAGCTCGCTCGCTCTCTTTCTAGCTCGCATGCTCTCTCTAGCTCGCTTGCTCTTTCTCTCTAGCTCGCTCCCTCTCTCTAGCTTGCTTGCTCTCTCTAGCTCGCTTGCTCTCTCGGTTGGCTGGACGGCTGGTTCGTGATGCAGAGTGAGGCCAGCAGCGTGGGTTCAATCCCCGTGCTGGCTGAGGTTATTCATGAAGGCCCCACCTTCTCAACCTTGCACCTCGCCTGAGGTGTGGTGACCATCAGGTTAAATCACCGCCAGTCAGCTCCCCCCACCCCCAACCCCTCAAAGAGGAATGCAACCTCTGGTCATCTGGCACAATGGCAATTTTATTTTTTACATGCATGTTGTTGCTACATGGCCAGGAGGTACGGAGACATGATGATAGAAGTTCCAGTTTCTCTCCATCAAATAGCTGACCAGGAATGTCGCCTGCCCTTAAATAACCTGCTAGAGAGAGAGCAAGTGAGCTAGAAAGAGAGCAAGCTAGCTAGAGAGAGCAAGCGAGCTAGAGAGAGCAAGTGAGCTAGAGAGAGCAAGCGAGCTAGAGAGAGAGAGCAAGCGAGCTAGAGAGAGAGCAAGCGAGCTAGAGAGAGAGAGCAAGTGAGCTAGAGAGAGCAAGCGAGCTAGAGAGAGCAAATGAACTAGAGAGAGAGCAAGCGAGCTAGAGAGAGCATGCGAGCTAGAGGGAGCTAGAGAGCAAGCGAGCTAGAGAGAGCAAGCGAGCTAGAGAGAGCAAGCGAGCTAGAGAGAGAGAGCAAGCGAGCTAGAGAGAGAGCAAGCGAGGTAGAGAGAGTGAGCAAGCGAGCTAGAGAGAGCAAGCGAGCTAGAGAGAGCAAGCGAGCTAGAGAAAGCGAGCAAGCGAGTTAGAGAGAGAGACCAAGAGAGCTAGAGAGACCAAGCGAGCTAGAGAGAGAGCAAGTGAGCTAGAGAGAGAGAGCAAGCGAGCTAGAGAGCAAGCGAGCTAGAGAGAGCAAGTGAGCTAGAGAGAGCAAGCGAGCTAGAGAGAGCAAACGAGCGAGAGAGTAAGCGAGCTAGAGAGAGAGCAAGCGAGCTAGAGAGCAAGCGAGCTAGAGAGAGCAAGCGAGCTAGAGAGAGTAAGCGAGCTATAGAGAGCAAACAAGCTAGAGGGAGCAAGTGAGCAGGAGAGAGAGAGCAAGTGAGCTAGAGAGAGAGCAAGCGAGCTAGAGAGAGCAAGCGAGCTAGAGAGAGCGAGCTAGAGAGAGCAAACAAGCTAGAGAGAGCAAGTGAGCTAGAGAGAGAGAGCAAGTGAGCTAGAGAGAGCAAGTGAGCTAGAGAGAGAGAGAACAAGCGAGCTAGAGAGAGCAAGTGAGCTAGAGAGAGCAAGTGAGCTAGAGAGAGTAAGCGAGCTAGAGAGAGCAAGCGAGCTAGAGAGAGAGCAAGCGAGCTAGAGAGAGAGCAAGCGAGCTAGAGAGAGAGCAAGCGAGCTAGAGAGAGTGAGCAAGCGAGCTAGAGAGAGCAAGCGAGCTAGAGAGAGTGAGCAAGCGACCTAGAGAGAGCTAGAGAGAGAGACCAAGCGAGTTAGAGAGAGCAAGCGAGCTAGAGAGATTAAGCGAGCTAGAGAGAGCAAACAAGCTAGAGAGAGCAAGTGAGCTAGAGAGAGAGAGCAAGCGAGCCAGAGAGAGAGCAAGCGAGCTAGAGAGAGCAAGCGAGCTAGAGAGAGTAAGCGAGCTAGAGAGAGCAAACAAGCTAGAGAGAGCAAGTGAGCTAGAGAGAGCAAGCGAGCTAGAGAGCAAGTGAGCTTGAGAGAGAGCAAGCGAGCTAGAGAGCAAGCGAGCTAGAGAGAGAGCAAGTGAGCTTGAGTGAGCAAGCGAGCTAGAGAGAGAGAGCAAGTGAGCTAGAGAGAGAGCAAGCGAGCTAGAGAGAGAGCAAGCGAGCTAGAGAGAGAGAGCAAGTGAGCTTGAGAGAACAAGCGAGCTAGAGAGAGAGAGCAAGTGAGCTAGAGAGAGAGCAAGCGAGCTAGAGAGCAAGCGAGCTAGAGAGAGCAAGCGAGCTAGAGAGAGAGCAAGCAAGCTAGAGAGAGAGCAAGCAAGCTAGAGAGAGAGAGCAAGTAAGCTAGAGAGAGCAAGCAAGCTAGAGAGACCAAGTGAACTAGAGAGAGAGCAAGCGAGCTAGAGGGAGCTAGAGAGCAAGCGAGCTAGAGAGAGCAAGCGAGCTAGAGAGAGCAAGCGAGCTAGAGAGAGAGAGCAAGCAAGCTAGAGAGAGAGCAAGCGAGCTAGAGAGAGTGAGCAAGCGAGCTAGAGAGAGCAAGCGAGCTAGAGAGAGTGAGCAAGCGAGCTAGAGAGAGCTAGAGAGAGAGACCAAGCGGGCTAGAGAGAGCAAGCGAGCTAGAGAGATTAAGCGAGCTAGAGAGAGCAAACAAGCTAGAGAGAGCAAGTGAGCTAGAGACAGAGAGCAAGCGAGCTAGAGAGAGAGCAAGCGAGCTAGAGAGAGCAAGCGAGCTAGAGAGAGTAAGCGAGCTAGAGAGAGCAAACAAGCTAGAGAGAGCAAGTGAGCTAGAGAGAGGGAGCAAGTGAGCTAGAGAGAGAGAGCAAGCGAGCTAGAGAGAGAGAGCAAGTGAGCTAGAGAGAGAGCAAGTGAGCTAGAAAGCAAGCGAGCTAGAGAGAGCAAGCGAGCTAGAGAGAGAGAGCAAGTGAGCTAGAGAGCAAGCGAGCTAGAGAGCAAGCGAGCTAGAGAGAGAGAGCAAGCGAGCTAGAGGGAGAGCAAGCGAGCTAGAGAGAGCAAGTGAGCTAGAGAGAGCAAGCGAGCTAGAGAGAGCAAGTGAACGAGAGAGAGAGCAAGCGAGCTAGAGAGAGCAAGCGAGCTAGAGGGAGCTAGAGAGCAAGCGAGCTAGAGAGAGCAAGCGAGCTAGAGAGAGCAAGCGAGCTAGAGAGAGAGAGCAAGCGAGCTAGAGAGAGAGCAAGCGAGGTAGAGAGAGTGAGCAAGCGAGCTAGAGAGAGCAAGCGAGCTAGAGAGAGAAAGCGAGCTAGAGAGAGCGAGCAAGCGAGTTAGCGAGAGAGACCAAGCGAGCTAGAGAGACCAAGCGAGCTAGAGAGAGAGCAAGTGAGCTAGAGAGAGAGAGCAAGCGAGCTAGAGAGCAAGCGAGCTAGAGAGAGCAAGCGAGCTAGAGAGAGCAAGCGAGCTAGAGAGAGCAAACGAGCGAGAGAGTAAGCGAGCTAGAGAGAGAGCAAGCGAGCTAGAGAGCAAGCGAGCTAGAGAGAGCAAGCGAGCTAGAGAGAGTAAGCGAGCTATAGAGAGCAAACAAGCTAGAGGGAGCAAGTGAGCAGGAGAGAGAGAGCAAGTGAGCTAGAGAGAGAGCAAGCGAGCTAGAGAGAGCAAGCGAGCTAGAGAGAGCGAGCTAGAGAGAGCAAACAAGCTAGAGAGAGCAAGTGAGCTAGAGAGAGAGAGCAAGTGAGCTAGAGAGAGCAAGTGAGCTAGAGAGAGAGAGAACAAGCGAGCTAGAGAGAGCAAGTGAGCTAGAGAGAGCAAGTGAGCTAGAGAGAGTAAGCGAGCTAGAGAGAGCAAGCGAGCTAGAGAGAGAGCAAGCGAGCTAGAGAGAGAGCAAGCGAGCTAGAGAGAGAGCAAGCGAGCTAGAGAGAGTGAGCAAGCGTGCTAGAGAGAGCAAGCGAGCTAGAGAGAGTGAGCAAGCGACCTAGAGAGAGCTAGAGAGAGAGACCAAGCTGTCTAGAGAGAGCAAGCGAGCTAGAGAGATTAAGCGAGCTAGAGAGAGCAAACAAGCTAGAGAGAGCAAGTGAGCTAGAGAGAGAGAGCAAGCGAGCCAGAGAGAGAGCAAGCGAGCTAGAGAGAGCAAGCGAGCTAGAGAGAGTAAGCGAGCTAGAGAGAGCAAACAAGCTAGAGAGAGCAAGTGAGCTAGAGAGAGCAAGCGAGCTAGAGAGCAAGTGAGCTTGAGAGAGAGCAAGCGAGCTAGAGAGAGAGCAAGTGAACTTGAGTGAGCAAGCGAGCTAGAGAGAGAGAGCAAGTGAGCTAGAGAGAGAGCAAGCGAGCTAGAGAGAGAGCAAGCGAGCTAGAGAGAGAGAGCAAGTGAGCTTGAGAGAACAAGCGAGCTAGAGAGAGAGAGCAAGTGAGCAAGAGAGAGAGCAAGCGAGCTAGAGAGAGCAAGCGAGCTAGAGAGAGAGCAAGCAAGCTAGAGAGAGAGCAAGCAAGCTAGAGAGAGAGAGCAAGTAAGCTAGAGAGAGCAAGCAAGCTAGAGAGAGCAAGTGAACTAGAGAGAGAGCAAGCGAACTAGAGAGAGCAAGCGAGCTAGAGGGAGCTAGAGAGCAAGCGAGCTAGAGAGAGCAAGCGAGCTAGAGAGAGAGAGCAAGCAAGCTAGAGAGAGAGCAAGCGAGCTAGAGAGAATGAGCAAGCGAGCTAGAGAGAGCAAGCGAGCTAGAGAGAGTGAGCAAGCGAGCTAGAGAGAGCTAGAGAGAGAGACCAAGCGGGCTAGAGAGAGCAAGCGAGCTAGAGAGATTAAGCGAGCTAGAGAGAGCAAACAAGCTAGAGAGAGCAAGTGAGCTAGAGAGAGAGGGCAAGCGAGCTAGAGAGAGAGCAAGCGAGCTAGAGAGAGCAAGCGGGCTAGAGAGAGTAAGCGAGCTAGAGAGAGCAAACAAGCTAGAGAGAGCAAGTGAGCTAGAGAGAGGGAGCAAGTGAGCTAGAGAGAGTGAGCAAGCGAGCTAGAGAGAGAGAGCAAGTGAGCTAGAGAGAGAGCAAGCGAGCTAGAGAGCAAGCGAGCTAGAGAGAGCAAGCGAGCTAGAGAGAGAGAGCAAGTGAGCTAGAGAGCAAGCGAGCTAGAGAGCAAGCGAGCTAGAGAGAGAGAGCAAGCGAGCTAGAGGGAGAGCAAGCGAGCTAGAGAGAGCAAGTGAGCTAGAGAGAGCAAGCGAGCTAGAGAGAGCAAGTGAACGAGAGAGAGAGCAAGCGAGCTAGAGAGAGCAAGCGAGCTAGAGGGAGCTAGAGAGCAAGCGAGCTAGAGAGAGCAAGCGAGCTAGAGAGAGCAAGCGAGCTAGAGAGAGAGCAAGCGAGCTAGAGAGAGAGCAAGCGAGCTCGAGAGAGTGAGCAAGCGAGCTAGAGAGAGCAAGCGAGCTAGAGAGAGCGAGCAAGCGAGCTAGAGAGAGAGAGCAAGCGAGCTAGAGAGCAAGCGAGCTAGAGAGACCAAGCGAGCTAGAGAGCGAGCAAGTGAGCTAGAGAGAGAGAGCAAGCGAGCTAGAGAGCAAGCGAGCTAGCGAGAGCATGCGAGCTAGAGAGAGCAAGCGAGCTAGAGAGTAAGCGAGCTAGAGAGAGAGCAAGCGAGCTAGAGAGCAAGCGAGCAAGAGAGAGCAAGCGAGCTAGAGAGAGTAAGCGAGCTAGAGAGAGCAAACAAGCTAGAGAGAGCAAGTGAGCTAGAGAGAGAGAGCAAGCGAGCTAGAGAGAGTAAGCGAGCTAGGGAGAGTAAGCGAGCTAGAGAGAGCAAACAAGCTAGAGAGAGCAAGTGAGCTAGAGAGAGAGAGCAAGCGAGCTAGAGAGAGTAAGCGAGCTAGAGAGAGCAAACATGCTAGAGAGAGCAAGTGAGCTAGAGAGAGAGAGCAAGTGAGCTAGAGAGAGAGAGCAAGCGAGCTAGAGAGAGAGAGCAAGTGAGCTAGAGAGAGAGCAAGCGAGCGAGAGAGCAACCGAGCTAGAGAGAGCAAGCGAGCTAGAGAGAGAGAGCAAGTGAGCTAGAGAGAGAGCAAGCGAGCTAGAGAGCAAGCGAGCTAGAGAGAGCAAGCGAGCTAGAGAGAGTGAGCAAGCGAGCTAGAGAGAGAGCAAGCGAGCTAGAGAGAGAGAGCAAGCGAGCTAGCGAGAGCAAGCGAGCTAGAGAGCAAGCGAGCTAGAGAGCAAGCGAGCTAGAGATAGCAAGCAAGCTAGAGAGAGCAAGCGAGCTAGAGAGAGAGAGCAAGCGAGCTAGAGAGAGAGCAAGCGAGCTAGAGAGAGCAAGCGAGCTAGAGAGAGCGAGCTAGAGAGAGAGAGCAAGCGAGCTAGAGAGCAAGCGAGCTAGAGAGACCAAGCGAGCTAGTGAGAGAGCAAGTGAGCTAGAGAGAGCAAGCGAGCTAGAGAGCAAGCGAGCTAGCGAGGGCAAGTGAGCTAGAGAGACCAAGCGAGCTAGAGAGAGCAAGCGAGCTAGAGTAAGCGAGCTAGAGAGAGAGCAAGCGAGCTAGAGAGCAAGCGAGCTAGAGAGAGCAAGCGAGCTAGAGAGAGTAAGCGAGCTAGAGAGAGCAAACAAGCTAGAGAGAGCAAGTGAGCTAGAGAGAGAGAGCAAGCGAGCCAGAGAGAGTAAGCGAGCTAGGGAGAGCAAGCGAGCTAGAGAGCAAGCGAGCTAGAGAGAGCAAGCGAGCTACACAGAGTAAGCGAGCTAGAGAGAGAGAGCAAGCGAGCTAGAGAGAGAGAGAGCAAGCGAGCTAGAGAGAGCAAGCGAGCTAGAGAGAGCAAGTGAGCTAGAGAGAGTGCAAGTGAGCTAGAGAGAGCAAGTGAGCTAGAGAGAGAGCAAGCGAGCTAGAGAGCAAGCGAGCTAGAGAGAGCAAGCGAGCTAGAGAGAGCAAGTGAGCTAGAGAGCAAGCGAGCTAGAGAGAGCAAGAGAGCTTGAGAGAGAGCAAGCGAGCTAGAGAGCAAGCGAGCTAGAGAGAGAGCAAGTGAGCTTGAGAGAGAGCAAGCGAGCTAGAGAGAGCAAGTGAGCTAGAGAGAGAGCAAGCGAGCTAGAGAGAGAGAACAAGTGAGCTTGAGAGAGAGCAAGCGAGCTAGAGAGAGAAAGTGAGCTAGAGAGAGAGCAAGCGAGCTAGAGAGAGCAAGCAAGCTAGAGAGAGCAAGTGAGCTAGAGAGAGCAAGCGAGCTAGGGAGAGCAAGCGAGCTAGAGAGAGAACAAGTGAGCTACAGAGGGCAAGCGAGCTAGAGAGAGCAAGCGAGCTAGAGAGAGAGAATGCGAGCTAGAGAGAGAGCAAGCGAGCTAGAGAGAGCAAGCGAGCTAGAGAGAGAGAGCAAGTGAGCTAAAGAGAGCAAGAGAGCTAGAGAGTAAGCGAGCTAGAGAGAGAGCGAGCTAGAGAGAACAAGCGAGCTAGAGAGAGCAAGCGAGCTAGAGAGAGCAAGCGAGCTAGAGAGAGCGAGCAAGCGAGCTAGAGAGAGAGAGAGCTAGAGAGAGAGATCAAGCGAGCTAGAGAGAGAGCAAGCGAGCTAGAGAGACCAAGCGAGCTAGAGAGAGAGCAAGTGAGCTAGAGAGAGCAAGCGAGCTAGAGAGCAAGCGATTTAGAGAGAGCAAGCGAGCTAGAGAGAGCAAGCGAGCTAGAGAGAGAGCAAGCGAGCTAGAGAGAGCAAGCGAGCTAGAGAGAGTAAGCGAGCTAGAGAGCAAGCGAGCTAGAGAGAGCAAGCGAGCTAGAGAGAGCAAGCGAGCTAGAGAGCAAGCGAGCTAGAGAGAGCAAGCGAGCTAGAGAGAGTAAGCGAGCTAGAGAGAGCAAACAAGCTAGAGAGAGCAAGTGAGCAAGAGAGAGAGAGCAAGTGAGCTAGAGAGAGAGCAAGCGAGCTAGAGAGAGAAAGAGCAAGCGAGCTAGAGAGAGCAAGCGAGCTAGAGAGAGCAAGCGAGCTAGAGAGAGAGCAAGCGAGCTAGAGAGAGCAAGCGAGCTAGAGAGAGCGAGCTAGAGAGAGAGAGCAAGCGAGCTAGAGAGCAAGCGAGCTAGAGAGACCAAGCGAGCTAGTGAGAGAGCAAGTGAGCTAGAGAGAGCAAGCGAGCTAGAGAGCAAGCGAGCTAGCGAGGGCAAGTGAGCTAGAGAGACCAAGCGAGCTAGAGAGAGCAAGCGAGCTAGAGTAAGCGAGCTAGAGAGAGAGCAAGCGAGCTAGAGAGCAAGCGAGCTAGAGAGAGCAAGCGAGCTAGAGAGAGTAAGCGAGCTAGAGAGAGCAAACAAGCTAGAGAGAGCAAGTGAGCTAGAGAGAGAGAGCAAGCGAGCCAGAGAGAGTAAGCGAGCTAGGGAGAGCAAGCGAGCTAGAGAGCAAGCGAGCTAGAGAGAGCAAGCGAGCTACACAGAGTAAGCGAGCTAGAGAGAGAGAGCAAGCGAGCTAGAGAGAGAGAGAGCAAGCGAGCTAGAGAGAGCAAGCGAGCTAGAGAGAGCAAGTGAGCTAGAGAGAGTGCAAGTGAGCTAGAGAGAGCAAGTGAGCTAGAGAGAGAGCAAGCGAGCTAGAGAGCAAGCGAGCTAGAGAGAGCAAGCGAGCTAGAGAGAGCAAGTGAGCTAGAGAGCAAGCGAGCTAGAGAGAGCAAGAGAGCTTGAGAGAGAGCAAGCGAGCTAGAGAGCAAGCGAGCTAGAGAGAGAGCAAGTGAGCTTGAGAGAGAGCAAGCGAGCTAGAGAGAGCAAGTGAGCTAGAGAGAGAGCAAGCGAGCTAGAGAGAGAGAACAAGTGAGCTTGAGAGAGAGCAAGCGAGCTAGAGAGAGAAAGTGAGCTAGAGAGAGAGCAAGCGAGCTAGAGAGAGCAAGCAAGCTAGAGAGAGCAAGTGAGCTAGAGAGAGCAAGCGAGCTAGGGAGAGCAAGCGAGCTAGAGAGAGAGAACAAGTGAGCTACAGAGGGCAAGCGAGCTAGAGAGAGCAAGCGAGCTAGAGAGAGAGAATGCGAGCTAGAGAGAGAGCAAGCGAGCTAGAGAGAGCAAGCGAGCTAGAGAGAGAGAGCAAGTGAGCTAAAGAGAGCAAGAGAGCTAGAGAGTAAGCGAGCTAGAGAGAGAGCGAGCTAGAGAGAGCAAGCGAGCTAGAGAGAGCAAGCGAGCTAGAGAGAGCGAGCAAGCGAGCTAGAGAGAGAGAGAGCTAGAGAGAGAGATCAAGCGAGCTAGAGAGAGAGCAAGCGAGCTAGAGAGACCAAGCGAGCTAGAGAGAGAGCAAGTGAGCTAGAGAGAGCAAGCGAGCTAGAGAGCAAGCGATTTAGAGAGAGCAAGCGAGCTAGAGAGAGCAAGCGAGCTAGAGAGAGAGCAAGCGAGCTAGAGAGAGCAAGCGAGCTAGAGAGAGTAAGCGAGCTAGAGAGCAAGCGAGCTAGAGAGAGCAAGCGAGCTAGAGAGAGCAAGCGAGCTAGAGAGCAAGCGAGCTAGAGAGAGCAAGCGAGCTAGAGAGAGTAAGCGAGCTAGAGAGAGCAAACAAGCTAGAGAGAGCAAGTGAGCAAGAGAGAGAGAGCAAGTGCGCTAGAGAGAGAGCAAGCGAGCTAGAGAGAGAAAGAGCAAGCGAGCTAGAGAGAGCAAGCGAGCTAGAGAGAGCAAGTGAGCTAGAGAGAGAGCAAGCGAGCTAGAGAGAGAGAGCAAGCGAGCTAGAGAGAGAGAGCAAGCGAGCTAGAGAGAGCAAGTGAGCTAGAGAGAGAGAGCAAGCGAGCTAGAGAGAGCAAGCGAGCTAGAGAGAGCAAGCGAGCTAGAGAGAGCAGGGGAGCTAGAGAGAGAGCAAGCAAGCTAGAGAGAGAGAGCAAGTGAGCTTGAGAGAGAGCAAGCGAGCTAGAGAGCAAGCGAGCTAGAGAGAGAGAGCAAGTGAGCTTGAGAGAGAGCAAGCGAGCTAGAGAGAGAGAGCAAGTGAGCTAGTGAGAGAGCAAGCGAGCTAGAGAAAGCAAGCGAGCTAGAGAGAGCAAGTGAACGAGAGAGAGAGCAAGCGAGCTAGAGAGAGAGAGCAAGCGAGCTAGAGAGAGAGAGCAAGCGAGCTAGAGAGAGCAAGTGAGCTAGAGAGAGCAAGCAAGCTAGAGAGAGAGCAAGCGAGCTAGAGAGAGCAAGCGAGCTAGAGAGAGCAAGCGAGCTAGAGACAGCAAGTGAGCTAGAGAGAGAGTAAGCAAGCTAGAGAGAGAGAGCAAGTGAGTTTGAGAGAGAGCAAGCGAGCTGGAGAGCAAGCGAGCTAGAGAGAGAGAGCAAGTGAGCTTGAGAGAGAGCAAGCGAGCTAGAGAGAGAGAGCAAGTGAGCTAGAGAGAGAGCAAGCGAGCTAGAGAGAGAGCAAGTGAGCTAGAGAGAGAGCAAGCGAGCTAGAGAGAGAGCAAGCGAGCTAGAGAGAGCAAGCAAGCTAGAGAGAGCAAGTGAGCTAGAGAGAGCAAGCGAGCTAGGGATAGCAAGCAAGCTAGAGAGAGAGAACAAGTGAGCTACAGAGAGCAAGCGAGCTAGAGAGAGAGCAAGCGAGCTAGAGAGAGAGAGCATGCGAGCTAGAGAGAGAGCAAGCGAGCTAGAGAGAGAGAGCAAGCGAGCTAAAGAGAGCAAGCAAGCTAGAGAGCAAGCGAGCTAGAGAGAGAGAGCATGCGAGCTAGAGAGAGAGAGCAAGCGAGCTAGAGAGAGAGCAAGCGAGCTAGAGAGAGTGAGCAAGCGAGCTAGAGAGAGCAAGCGAGCTAGAGAGAGCGAGCTAGAGAGAGAGAGCAAGCGAGCTAGAGAGCAAGCGAGCTAGAGAGACCAAGCGAGCTAGAGAGAGCAAGCGAGCTAGAGAGAGCAAGCGAGCTAGAGAGCAAGCGAGCTAGAGAGAAAGCAAGCGAGCTAGAGAGAGAAAGAGCAAGCGAGCTAGAGAGCAAGCGAGCTAGAGAGAGCAAGTGAGCTAGAGAGAGAGCAAGAGAGCTAGAGAGAGAGAGCAAGCGAGCTAGAGAGAGAGAGCAAGCGAGCTAGAGAGAGCAATTGAGCTAGAGAGAGAGAGCAAGCGAGCTAGAGAGAGCAAGCGAGCTAGAGAGAGCAAGCGAGCTAGAGAGAGCAGGGGAGCTAGAGAGAGAGCAAGCAAGCTAGAGAGAGAGAGCAAGTGAGCTTGAGAGAGAGCAAGCGAGCTAGAGAGCAAGCGAGCTAGAGAGAGAGAGCAAGTGAGCTTGAGAGAGAGCAAGCGAGCTAGAGAGAGAGAGCAAGTGAGCTAGAGAGAGAGCAAGCGAGCTAGAGAAAGCAAGCGAGCTAGAGAGAGCAAGTGAGCGAGAGAGAGAGCAAGCGAGCTAGAGAGAGCAAGCGAGCTAGAGAGAGAGAGCAAGCGAGCTAGAGAGAGCAAGTGAGCTAGAGAGAGCAAGCGAGCTAGAGAGAGAGCAAGCGAGCTAGAGAGAGCAAGCGAGCTAGAGAGAGCAAGTGAGCTAGAGAGAGCAAGTGAGCTAGAGAGAGAGTAAGCAAGCTAGAGAGAGAGAGCAAGTGAGTTTGAGAGAGAGCAAGCGAGCTGGAGAGCAAGCGAGCTAGAGAGAGAGAGCAAGTGAGCTTGAGAGAGAGCAAGCGAGCTAGAGAGAGAGAGCAAGTGAGCTAGAGAGAGAGCAAGCGAGCTAGAGAGAGAGCAAGTGAGCTAGAGAGAGAGCAAGCGAGCTAGAGAGAGAGCAAGCGAGCTAGAGAGAGCAAGCAAGCTAGAGAGAGCAAGTGAGCTAGAGAGAGCAAGCGAGCTAGGGAGAGCAAGCGAGCTAGATAGAGAGAACAAGTGAGCTACAGAGAGCAAGCGAGCTAGAGAGAGCAAGCGAGCTAGAGAGAGAGAGCATGCGAGCTAGAGAGAGAGCAAGCGAGCTAGAGAGAGAGAGCAAGCGAGCTAAAGAGAGCAAGCAAGCTAGAGAGCAAGCGAGCTAGAGAGAGAGAGCATGCGAGCTAGAGAGAGCAAGCGAGCTAGAGAGCAAGCGAGCTAGAGAGAGTGAGCAAGCGAGCTAGAGAGAGCAAGCGAGCTAGAGAGAGCGAGCTAGAGAGAGAGAGCAAGCGAGCTAGAGAGCAAGCGAGCTAGAGAGACCAAGCGAGCTAGAGAGAGCGAGCTAGAGAGAGAGAGCAAGCGAGCTAGAGAGCAAGCGAGCTAGAGAGAAAGCAAGCGAGCTAGAGAGCAAGCGAGCTAGAGAGAGAGAGCAAGCTAGCTAGAGAGAGCAAGCGAGCTAGGGAGAGAGAGCAAGCGAGCTAGAGAGAGAGAGCAAGCGAGCTAAAGAGAGCAAGCAAGCTAGAGAGCAAGCGAGCTGGAGAGAGAGAGCATGCGAGCTAGAGAGAGCAAGCGAGCTAGAGAGAGAGCAAGCGAGCTAGAGAGAGTGAGCAAGCGAGCTAGAGAGAGCAAGCGAGCTAGAGAGAGCGAGCTAGGGAGAGAGAGCAAGTGAGCTAGAGAGCAAGCGAGTTAGAGAGACCAAGCGAGCTAGAGAGAGCAAGCGAGCTAGAGAGAGAGAGCAAGCGAGCTAGAGAGAGAGGAAGCGAGCTAGAGAGAGTGATCAAGCGAGCTGAAGAGAGCAAGCAAGCTAGAGAGCAAGCGAGCTAGAGAGAGAGAACAAGTGAGCTACAGAGAGCAAGCGAGCTAGAGAGAGAGCAAGCGAGCTAGAGAGAGAGAGCATGCGAGCTAGAGAGAGAGCAAGCGAGCTAGAGAGAGAGAGCAAGCGAGCTAAAGAGAGCAAGCAAGCTAGAGAGCAAGCGAGCTAGAGAGAGAGCATGCGAGCTAGAGAGCAAGCGAGCTAGAGGGAGCAAGCGAGCTAGAGAGAGAGAGCATGCGAGCTAGAGAGAGAGCAAGCGAGCTAGAGAGAGAGAGCAAGCGAGCTAAAGAGAGCAAGCGAGCTAGAGAGTAAGCGAGCTAGAGAGAGAGAGAGCTAGAGAGAGCAAGCGAGCTAGAGAGAGCAAGCGAGTTAGAGAGAAAGCAAGCGAGCTAGAGAGCAAGCGAGCTAGAGAGAGAGAGCAAGCTAGCTAGAGAGAGCAAGCGAGCTAGGGAGTGAGAGCAAGTGAGCTAGAGAGAGAGAGCAAGCGAGCTAGAGAGAGAGAGCAAGCGGGCTAGAGAGAGAGAGCAAGCGAGCTAGAGAGAGAGAGAGCAAGCGAGCTAGAGAGAGAGAGCAAGCGAGCGAGAGAGCAAGCGAGCTAGAGAGTGTCTGGCCCACAGCACCAGGCTCTCCACCGAGGGTAGGACAAGAAGGGAGGTCTCCAAGCTGAGTGTGGTGACCCTCAGGCTCGCTTGCTCTCTGTAGCTCGCTTGCCCTCTCTCCAGCTTGCTTGCTCTCTTGAGCTCGCTCGCTCTCTTTCTAGCTCGCATGCTCTCTCTAGCTCGCTTGCTCTTTCTCTCTAGCTCGCTCCCTCTCTCTAGCTTGCTTGCTCTCTCTAGCTCGCTTGCTCTCTCGGTTGGCTGGACGGCTGGTTCGTGATGCAGAGTGAGGCCAGCAGCGTGGGTTCAATCCCCGTGCTGGCTGAGGTTATTCATGAAGGCCCCACCTTCTCAACCTTGCACCTCGCCTGAGGTGTGGTGACCATCAGGTTAAATCACCGCCAGTCAGCTCCCCCCCCCCCCCCCCCCAACCCCTCAAAGAGGAATGCAACCTCTGGTCATCTGGCACAATGGCAATTTTATTTTTTACATGCATGTTGTTGCTACATGGCCAGGAGGTACGGAGACATGATGATAGAAGTTCCAGTTTCTCTCCATCAAATAGCTGACCAGGAATGTCGCCTGCCCTTAAATAACCTGTTTGGACATGTCACAAATGCACCTTCCTTGACCATCACGTCCTGGGGTGGGACTTGAGCTTCTGTATCAGAGGCAAGGACCTTGCCCTTAGCGCACCTCCTTGTTACTGTGTCACACACAGGAGAGACATAACTTCTTTTATTTACTGACAGGATCTATGAATCCATCACAACCGATCAGGTTAAATATGTTTTTATTGATAACTAAATGAGTAACTTTGCGTTGCAAAAGAGGAAGAACAATTGGAGAGATAAGCTGGATGAACAGCTAATGCCGGTGAAGAACATGGTTCAAAGTGAAATGCTTGAGTTTACAAATGTGACCTCTGAAATTTTTTTTTAAAAATTCACTCCAAGCTCAAACAAATGCAGAATTTCAGGATATTGATATATACCATGGATTGCAAACAAGTCTTTCTGTGGGCATTTCTCCGATATGTATTTCTCCACTATTCTTAAATTCAATTCATCATAAAAATTGTAGTAATGTTTTGAGTGAAATGTAGAAATGTTTTGGCTGGGTTATTAGTCAAATCTATATGGTTGTGTCTGGAACTGTAATACGGGAGGTGAAAGGACAAGCAGCATAAGTTAAACTTCCTGAGCTCTTACATCTGTTTGCCCAAATGAGTTTCAATGGCGTGCACCGGGTTTTATTTAGGCTTCTGTATTTGTTCCTGGGATGTGGCTCGGCCAGAATTCATTATTGCCCGTCCCCAATTACCCTCAAGGTGGTGAGCTGCCCTTCCATGCTGCTGTAGGCCGTGTGGTGTATATCCACACGCCGTACTGTCGGGAGGGAGGTGCAGGAACGTGACCCAGCGACAATGGATGAATCGCAACATAGTTCCGATTCAAAGTGATGTGCGACGTGGAATAGCCGGTATTCCCCCCCTCCCCCCTTGCCCTTCCAGTTGATGCAGGGTCATGGATTTTGAAAGCAGGCAAAAGCACCTTGTGTCAGTTGCTGCAGTGCATCTTAGTGCAGCACGGTAGCATTGTGGTTAGCACAATTGCTTCACAGCTCCAGGATCCCAGGTTCGATTCCGGCTTGGGTCACTGTCTGTGCGGAGTCTGCACGTTCTCCCCGTGTGTGCGTGGCTTTCCTCCGGGTGCTCCGGTTTCCTCCCACAGTCCAAAGATGTGCAGGTTAGGTGGATTGGCTATGCTAAATTGCCCTTAGTGTCCAAAATTGCCCTTAGTGTTGGGTGGGGTGACTGGGTTATGGGGATAGGGTGGAGGTGTTGACCTTGGGTAGGGTGCCCTTTCCAAGAGCCGGTGCAGACTCGATGGGCCGAATGGCCTCCTTCTGCACGATAAATTCTATGACCTTGTGGATGGCACGCACTGTTACCCACTGTGCACCGATGGTGGAGGGAGTGAGCGGTCAAGGCGGTGGGTGGGCGGGGTTTTGATCAAGCGGGCCGCCTTGTCTGGAGATGGTCTCGAGCTTCTTGGCCACCTTTTCAAGTATATCTCACCTCACTAGCAAACGCAATACAGTTCCAGACACAACCACACTCTGCGACGGGCGTGTGATACCTCCAGCTAACTGAATCTTTCAAGTTGCACAATAATGCCAACTGCATTCTGAAGTTTGGAACACTTTTTAGGTTCACGGGGTAGGGAAAAGCCAAGGTCCAAAGGCCATTCCCGTTCGCTTGGCCAAACGGGGAGCACTCGAGGAGCATTCTTTCTTTTTTAGAAAAGGAGGAGAGACGCGAGTAAGGTTTAGGAACAAACTTCCGGAGCTTGGGCTGGAAGCATTTGAAGGCAAAATTCTTACTCTTGAAAGTGGAGGAATTTCAGCAATTGGCGTGATGCAGAGATGGGTAGTAATGAAATAGTCCTCACTCCCTTTAAGTGGAGCAGCGGCTCCGATGAGGCGCCAATTTACAGACGCTGTGTGGGGGGGGGCTTCAGTCATGAAACGGTTTCATATCTGCAAGGAGACCAAATTCAAAGAATCGAGTGAGCAGCCTGTCAGGAGTAAGGGGTAGAGTTTCTCCGTGAATCTATCGGTGAAAGTGTACAGATGAGACATGTCATCAGCGTCATACAGCGAGACCTGCCCTGCCTCGTAATCCAAGTACACTGCCAGCTTTCGGGGTTTGGTTGGGAGGCGGAGGGCGGTGCGAGTTGTGGTGGGAGTGGTGTATTCCTCCTTCAACCTCCACAAGGCCCAGACCCCAGACTTGGGGTCGGGCGAGAAGTCCTTCTTTCGCGGCACCGAGCCTTTTGCCACTCCCACGGCCCAGGTGCTGTTCTTGCCCACCTCCACGGCCCAGAGGTGTCTGCCGGTATTGAAGCCCTGGCAGGCCAGGACGATGTGCCAGTTGGTGAATCGCCAGGCTGTGTCAGGGACCTGCTGCTTGAGATCGCCAAATCGTACCCGGGTCTGGGCGTCGGACAGGACCAGTCTGGGGTGCGCTGTGTTCGGATCCAGGCTCAGAGCAGCTGGAACTGAAGGAAGAGCAATGTTAGAATGACGGGGAAACAAGCCGTTTAATGGACCAGCTCTCTGCAGGTTTGCCGTTCTCCCTGCGGACATGAGCCGGAAAGAGTTGAGCTCAGTAGCTGCAGCCAAAACATGGGCCAGCGATGAGCATCAAACACACGACGCAGATTGCAATGGGAGTGATTAACTTTAGTAATTCAATTGCTCTTCAGCCTATTTCAGACCTGTCTCCAGCTTCCCCTTGGGCTTATAAGGTGCTCATCCCCAAAAGTAACTTCCCAGTACTAGTGAACGGTCAATAATTTGAACTTTAACCTGTCTCATTTGAGCAAAAAACCCAATCTGGTCAGGTGAATTTTTCGCTTCAGACCCTGACTCACCATCAACTTCAAATGAAGATCAAAATTAAGCAGCGGTGTAACTAGCAGCATTTAGCCCAAAACGGGAAGTGTTCAAATCGCCCTATTGCTACTTATCTCCCCTCGGATAATGCCAGACATGCTGCCTGTTTCAGCATTGCTGTTTTCATTGAGATTAACATGGTAAATTGAGGGAACCGAATATATTTTGACTGCAGAAGGTTGGCCAGAGAGTGACATACTCCTGTCCATAATCAAGAGTACAGGATTTATACAATAGCGAAATGCAATTAAATTAAGAGAAATAGGTTTGAGGAGAGGTGAGCCTTATTTTAAAAGCAATGACAGAAGAACGTGAGATGTGCTTTCAGGATTAGTGAATATATAATAATCAATAATAATAATCTCTATTATTGTCACAAGTAGGCTTACATTAACACTGAAATGAAGTTACTGTGAAAAGCCCCTAGTCGCCATGACCCGGCGCCTGTTCGGGTACACAGAGGGAGAATTCACAATGTCCAAATTACTTAACAGCATGTCTTTCGGGACTTGTGGGAGGAAACTGGAGCTCCCGGAGAAAACGCACGCAGACACGGGGAGAACGTGCAGACGCCGCACAGCCTGTGACCCAAGCCGGGAATCGATCCGGGGACCCGGCCGCTGTGAACCACTGTGCTACCATGCCGTTCCTATAATCATAGGAACATAGCATTTTACAGTTGTCATGTGGGAGTACCGTTAAGAAATGAGTGTTTAAGAAATGTACCTTTAAGAAATGGGTGTTTATCAGTGATGTCAGAGTGTGGGTGGAGTTGGGCTGTCTGTCAGCATTTTGCTTTCGTTTTAGGTTGTTTGCTGCAGGGTGTGTTTTAGTTTTCAGAGCTGGATAGCTGCATTCACAGCTAGAAGGGGTATTAGTCTCTCGCTCTGTAATCTAAAGACTGTAAATCGATCCTTTGGTGATTTAAAACTAATAACTGCTCTCAGTAGTGACTTCAACCTGATATGCTTCTGTTTAAAGGTTTTTTTTTCTAAGTCTTATGGATGTTAAAAGGACAGCTGAAGGATTACTTAGTGTTGTATTCTTTGGGGTTTGTATTTGAATTGATGGTTGCTAAGATGTTCGCTGTATGTTTTAAAAAGGTTAACTTGAGTTCATAGAATAAACATTGTTTTGCTTTAAAAAATACTTTTCCATTTCTGCTGTACCACGCCTGTAGAGTGAGTCGTGTGCTCCCCATACCACAATCTGTTAAAAGTTGTGGGAATGGCTATTCTGCCCATCGTGCTAGTGTCAGCACTTTGAAAGAGCTGTCTGATTAGTTCCACTCCCCTGCTTTTTCTTATCGCCCGATAATTCTCTCCCCTTCAGTCGCGTACTTTGAAAGTCATGACTGAATCTGCTTCTACCATCCACTGCAGACATGAACTCATTGTTTTTTTATTGTTTTTTAAAATATAAATTTGGAGTACCCAATTCCTTTTTTTTTTCAATTAGGGGTAATTTAGTGTAGCCAATTCACCTAATCCATCTTTGGGTTAGAACATAGAACATAAAAGAGGCCATTCGGTCCATCGAGTCTGCACCGACCCACTTAAGCCCTCACTCCCACCTTATCCCCGTAACCCAATAACCCCTCCTAACCTTTTTGGTCACTAAGGGCAATTTATCATGGCCAATCCACCCTAACCGGCACATCTTTGGACTGTGGGAGGAAACCGGAGCACCCGGAGGAAACGCACGCAGACACGCGGAGAACGTGCAGACTCCGCACAGACAGTGACCCAGCAGGGAATCAAACCTGGGACCCTGTCAAGACATCTGTGCTACTGTGCTGGGTTGTGGGGGTGAGACCCACACAGACAAGGGGAGAATGTGTAAACTCCACACGGACAGTGACCCGGGGCCGGAATCGAACCCGGGTCCTCGGCGCTGTGAGACAGCCGGTCTACCCTCAACTCATGGGTTTAAAAAACAAAATCTCCTGGTGTAGCCTCTGGATCGTTTGGGATCGACCCAACACCTCTGTTCGCCGGTCATGTCAACCTTTTCGCCAGCGGAAACACTTCGGGCTGAGTTCTCCGCCGGCGGGACGCTCCGTTTTTGCCGGCAGTCCGGGGGGTTTCCCGACGGCGTGGGGCTGCCCCACAATGGGAGACCCCATCGACCAGCCGGCGAAACGGAGCATCCCGCCGGAGTGCTGAAGCAGAAATCTGGCGCGGCGGGACGGAGAATCCCGCCCACGATCTTAATTTATCCAATCAAACAATGGCATAATTTTGGGCGTCTCTATTCGAGTCTCCCTGCGTCTCCCCTACTCCCGGGTGAAATATACTACAGTGGCGATTGGCCCAAATGCCCCTCCGTCCCGACCAAAACAACAAGCGTTACCTGGGTCAATCAGCTTCAGCATCCGTTTCCAAGCGATGAACTGCAGAGGGCCGTTAAAATCGCCAGGGCCCAGATCGGTGGAGATCCTTGTGGGCTTCTTAAACTGCACTACGGCCCTGGGCAAAGTTCAAAATGGAGAATGTAACTGAGACTGGAGAATAGGAGGGGCAGCTGAAAACTTGACACAGAAAGATGCCCCACGGCCAAAATTAAATGGCACGGAGGCTCAGATTTCAGTACCTAATCGGCACCAAATTCCACAGAACCATTGAATCCCTCCGGCGCAGAAGGAGGCCATTCGGCACAACCAGTCTGCACCAACCCTCCGAAAGAGTACCCGACCTAGACCCACTCCCCCCCCCCCCCCCACCAACTCACCGAACCAGCACTTAACGGGCAATTTTATCATGGCCAATCCACCTAACCTGCATGTCTTTGGACTGTGGGAGGATACCGGAGCACCGGGAGGAAACCCACGCAGACATGGGGCGAATGTGCACATTCCACACAGACAGCCACCCAAGGTCAGAATTGAACCCGGGTCCCTGGTGCTGTGAGGCAGCAGCGCTGACCGCCGTGCCACCCCTCCAAGGTGGTCATTCTGATTGTAGGGCCAAACGTTGACATAGCGGATCAAAGGACATGTTCTATGTTCTATAGTGTAGGTTAGATGGCTTTTGTTTCGGTACAACATCGTGGGCCGAAGGGCCTGTACTGCGCTGTATCGTTCTATGTTCTAAAATCTTGCATTTATATTGTGCCTTTCTCAGCTTCGGGTCACCTCAAAGCACTTTACCGTGAATTCTGTACTTTTGCACTGCGGTAGAAGCAAGATGCACACAATGCGTGTATCAACATTCCGCAAACAGCAATGAGATGACGAGCGGATTTATTTTTTGAAACTTCATTCATGGGCCGTGGCCGAGGCTGACTGGGCCATCATTTGTTGCCCGTCCCTAATTGCTCGGAGGGCATTTTAAGAGTCGCCTACATTGCCGTGGGTCTGGAGTCACATGTAGGCCAGACCGGGTAAGGACGGCAGATTTCCTTCCCTACAGGACATGAGTGAACCACATGGGGTTTTTGTGACAATCGACAATGATCATCATGAGACTTTCGGTTCCAGATTTGGGATTTTAATTTTATTTATTTTTTAATAAATATTTTATTGAAAATGTTTGGTCAACCAACACAGTACATTGTGCATCCTTTACACAATATTATAACAACACAAATAACAATGACCTATTTTATAAACAAAAAATGAATAAATAATAAATAACAAAAATGAAAACTAACCCTAATTGGCAACTGCCTTATCACAAGTAACACTCTCCAAAAATATAATTTAACAGTCCAATATATAATTATCTGTCGCAACGACCTATACATATTATACAGTATATATTAACAACCCTGAGAGTCCTTCTGGTTCCTCCTCAACCCCCCCCCCTCCCCCGATCCTGGGCTGCTGCTGCTGCCTTCTTTTTTCCATTCCGTCTATCTTTCTGCGAGGTATTCGACGAACGGTTGCCACCGCCTGGTGAACCCTTGAGCCGACCCCCTTAGAACAAACTTAATCCGCTCTAGCTTTATAAACCCCGCCATGTCATTTATCCAGGTCTCCACCCCCGGGGGCTTGGCTTCTTTCCGCATTAACAATATCCTGCGCCGGGCTACTAGGGACGCAAAGGCCAAAACATCAGCCTCTCTCGCCTCCTGCACTCCCGGCTCTTGTGCAACCCCAAATATAGCCAACCCCCAGTTTGGTTCAACCCGGACCCCCACTACTTTTGAAAGCACCTTTGTCACCCCCATCCAAAACCCCTGTAGTGCCGGGCATGACCAAAACATATGGGTATGATTCGCTGGGCTTCTCGAGCACCTCGCACACCTATCCTCCACCCCAAAAAATTTACTGAGCCGTGCTCCAGTCATATGCGCCCTGTGTAATACCTTAAACTGAATCAGGCTTAGCCTGGCACTCGAGGACGACGAGTTTACCCTGCTTAGGGCATCTGCCCACAGCCCCTCCTCGATCTCCTCCCCCAGCTCTTCTTCCCATTTCCCTTTTAGTTCATCTACCATAGTCTCCCCTTCGTCCCTCATTTCCCTATATATATCTGACACCTTACCATCCCCCACCCATGTCTTTGAGATCACTCTGTCCTGCACCTCTTGTGTCGGGAGCTGCGGGAATTCCCTCACCTGTTGCCTCGCAAAAGCCCTCAGTTGCATATACCTGAATGCATTCCCTTGGGGCAACCCATATTTCTCGGTCAGCGCTCCCAGACTCGCGAACTTCCCATCCACAAACAGATCTTTCAGTTGCGTTATTCCTGCTCTTTGCCACATTCCATATCCCCCATCCATTCCCCCCGGGGTAAACCTATGGTTGTTTCTTATCGGGGACCCCCCCAAGGCTCCAGTCTTTCCCCTATGCCGTCTCCACTGTCCCCAAATCTTCAGTGTAGCCACCACCACCGGGCTTGTGGTGTAGTTCCTCGGTGAGAACGGCAATGGGGCTGTCACCATAGCCTGTAGGCTAGTCCCCCTACAGGACGCCCTCTCTAATCTATTCCACGCCGCTCCCTCCTCCTCTCCCATCCACTTACTCACCATTGAAATATTAGCGGCCCAATAATACTCACTTAGGCTCGGTAGTGCCAGACCCCCCCTATCCCTGCTACGCTCTAAGAATCCCTTCCTCACTCCTCAACACTTCCCACAAATAATCCCACTCCACTCTATCAAATGCTTTCTCGGCATCCATCGCCACTACTATCTCCGTTTCCCCCTCTGGTGGGGCCATCATCATTACCCCTAACAGCCTCCGTATATTCGTGTTCAGCTGTCTCCCCTTCACAAACCCAGTTTGGTCCTCGTGGACCACCCCCGGGACACATTCCTCTATTCTCATTGCCATTACCTTGGCCAGGATCTTGGCATCTACATTTAGGAGGGAAATAGGCCTATAGGACCCGCATTGTAGCGGGTCCTTTTCCTTCTTTAAGAGAAGCGATATCGTTGCTTCAGACATAGTCGGGGGGCAGTTGTCCCCTTTCCTTTGCCTCATTAAAGGTCCTCGTCAATACCGGAGCGAGCAAGTCCACATATTTTCTATAGAATTCAACTGGGAATCCATCCGGTCCCGGGGCCTTTCCCGCCTGCATGCTCCTAATTCCTTTCACCTCTTCTACCTCGATCTGTGCTCCCAGTCCCACCCTTTCCTGCTCTTCCACCTTGGGAAATTCCAGCCGATCCAAGAAGCCCATCATTCTCTCCCTCCCATCCGTGGGTTGAGCTTCATACAATTTTTTATAAAATGTCTTGAACGCTCCATTCACTCTCTCCGCTCCCCGCTCCATCTCTCCTTCCTCATCCCTCACTCCCCCTATTTCCCTCGCTGCTCCCCTTTTCCTCAATTGGTGTGCCAGCAACCTGCTCGCCTTCTCCCCATATTCGTACTGTACACCCTGTGCCTTCCTCCATTGTGCCTCTGCAGTGCCCGTAGTCAGCAAGTCAAATTCTACATGTAGCCTTTGCCTTTCCCTGTACAGTCCCTCCTCCGGTGCTTCCGCATATTGTCTGTCCACCCTCAAAAGTTCTTGCAGCAACCGCTCCCGTTCCTTACTCTCCTGCTTCCCTTTATGTGCCCTTATTGATATCAGCTCCCCTCTAACCACCGCCTTCAACGCCTCCCAGACCACTCCCACCTGGACCTCCCCATTATCATTGAGTTCCAAGTACTTTTCAATGCACCCCCTCACCCTTAGACACACCCCCTCATCCGCCATTAGTCCCATGTCCATTCTCCAGGGTGGGCGCCCTCCTGTTTCCTCCCCTATCTCCAAGTCTACCCAGTGTGGAGCGTGATCCGAAATGGCTATAGCCGTATACTCCGTTCCCCTCACCTTCGGGATCAACGCCCTTCCCAGCACAAAAAAGTCTATTCGCGAGTAGACTTTATGGACATAGGAGAAAAACGAGAACTCCTTACTCCTAGGTCTGCTAAATCTCCACGGGTCTACACCTCCCATCTGCTCCATAAAATCTTTAAGTACCTTGGCTGCTACCGGCCTCCTTCCAGTCCTGGACTTCGACTTATCCAGCCCTGGTTCCAACACCGTATTAAAATCTCCCCCCATTATCAGCTTTCCCATCTCTAGGTCCGGAATGCGTCCTAGCATCTGCCTCATAAAATTGGCATCATCCCAGTTCGGGGCATATACGTTTACCAAAACCACCGTCTCCCCCTGTAGTTTGCCACTCACCATCACGTATCTGCCCCCGTTATCCGCCACTATAGTCTTTGCCTCGAACATTACCCGCTTCCCCACTAATATAGCCACCCCCCTGTTTTTCGCATCTAGCCCCGAATGGAACACCTGCCCCACCCATCCTTTGCGTAGCCTAACCTGGTCTATCAGTTTCAGGTGCGTTTCCTGTAACATAACAACATCTGCCTTAAGTTTCTTAAGGTGTGCGAGTACCCGTGCCCTCTTTATCGGCCCGTTCAGCCCTCTCACGTTCCACGTGATCAGCCGGGTTGGGGGGCTTCCTACCCCCCCCCCCCTTGTCGATTAGCCATCCCCTTTTTCCAGCTCCTCACCCGGTTCCCACGCAGCTGTATCTCCCCCAGGCGGTGCCCCCCCGCCCATCCCCTCCCATACCAGCTCCCCCCTCTCCCCAGCAGCAGCAACCCAGTAATTCCCCCCTCCCATCCCCCCCGCTAGATCCCCCGCTAGCGTAATTACTCCCCCCATGTTGCTCCCAGAAGTCAGCAAACTCTGGCCGACCTCGGCTTCCCCCCGTGACCTCAGCTCGCACTGTGCGACGCCCCCTCCTTCCTGCTTCTCTATTCCCGCCATGATTATCATAGCGCGGGAACGAAGCCCGCGCTTCTCCCTTGGCCCCGCCCCCAATGGCCAACGCCCCATCTCCTCCACCTCCCCTCCTCCCCCCATCACCACCTGTGGAAGAGAGAAAAGTTACCACATCGCAGGATTAGTACATGAAACTCCTCTTTCCCCCCTTTTTAACCCCCCTCTTCGCCCCCCACATTCGCCCCACCACTTTTTCAAACGTTCTTTTTAATAACCCGCTCATTCCAGTTTTTCTTCCACAATAAAAGTCCACGCTTCATCCGCCGTCTCAAAGTAGTGGTGCCTCCCTCGATATGTGACCCACAGTCTTGCCGGTTGCAGCATTCCAAATTTTATCTTCTTTTTATGAAGCACCGCCTTGGCCCGATTAAAGCTCGCCCTCCTTCTCGCCACCTCCGCACTCCAGTCTTGATAAACGCGGATCACCGCGTTCTCCCATTTACTGCTCCGAGTTTTCTTTGCCCATCTAAGGACCATTTCTCTATCCTTAAAACGGAGGAATCTCACCACTATGGCTCTGGGAATTTCTCCTGCTCTCGGTCCTCGCGCCATCACTCGGTATGCTCCCTCCACCTCCAATGGACCCGCCGGGGCCTCCGCTCCCATTAATGAGTGCAGCATCGTGCTCACATATGCCCCGACGTCCGCTCCCTCCGCACCTTCAGGAAGACCAAGAATCCTCAGGTTGTTCCTCCTTGCGTTGTTTTCCAGTGCCTCCAACCTTTCCACACATCGTTTCTGATGTGCCTCATGCGTCTCCGTCTTCACCACCAGGCCCTGTATGTCGTCCTCATTCTCGGCTGCCTTTGCCTTCACGATCCGAAGCTCCCGCTCCTGGGTCTTTTGTTCCTCCTTTAGCCCTTCGATCGCCTGTAGTATCGGGGCCAACAGCTCTTTCTTCATTTCCTTTTTGAGCTCTTCCACACAGCATTTCAAGAACTCTTGTTGTTCAGGGCCCCATGTTAAACTGCCACCTTCCGACGCCATCTTGGTTTTTGCTTGCCTTCCTTGCCGCTGTTCTAAAGGATCCACTGCAATCCGGCCACTTTCTCCTCCTTTTTTCATCCGTATCCAGGGGGGATTCCCTTCTGGTTTACCGCACAGTGTTTTTAGCCGTCAAAATTGCCGTTGGGGCTCCTATCAAGAGCCCAAAAGTCCGTTTCACCGGGAGCTGCCGAAACGTGCGACTCAGCTGGTCATTGCCGCACCCGGAAGTCCGGGATTTAAATTTTTGGTTAAGGGGTGAGTGTGGGAAGGTAAGTAGGGAGAGCTCCCCCCAACTCTTCTTATGTCCATCTGAGAACACCAGACAGGGTCTCGGTTTGTGACCGCACCTGAAAGACGGCTCTTCGGACAGTGTGACCCACCCTCAGTGCTGCGTTGATGCTCATCACTAGGCTCCAGCCTCTAACGCACATTCGATGGCACTGGGATGGGCTCCTTCCTGGGGAACTGAACATAACGCTCAGATACAATGGCAGGAATTCTGTGGTCCTTGCGAATCAATTTGCCGACCGACAGTGCCTCCCTGCCAGCGGGTGGCAAGGTCACAGTGGGAAATCCCGTTGACAATCGGCGGGAAGATAGAATCCAGCCGCCCGCCATTCGAGACACACGCGACTGGCAGGCTGGAGAATCCCGCCAATTATATAATAGCATGTCTATGAATATCAATAGAGCCACATGAGGACGCATCGAGATTTAACTGTCAGCCGAACATGGTGAAGAAAAGGTCACATACCTGTCAAGAATACAATTGATGCCCTAAAAAAAAAAGAAAAATTTTATTATAGAGAGCCAGATGTTTAAACTATCAGAAAAAAAATCCTTCGGCAATCAGTTCTATTTTGCTGCCCTTAAGGTTTAATTTGTAATTAGACGCAGGCCTAATTTTCGCACCCGCCCGCTGGTGGGCTTTTAGGCTGGGTGGGGCAAGGCCTCAGAAGGGTCTTTGTCGCAATTGAGGCTCTGGAGGGGGCAATTATTGGCTTCGAAGCGCTGTTTCCTGTCCAGCCTCCATTTTTAAGTTGGCAGCGGAATGTCTCAAGCTTGGAGGAAGCCTGAAGATAGGTGGGCTTAGGTCTCAGGTGGTAAGAGAGGGGGGCGGAGAGCGGGGGGGGGGGGGGGGGGGGGAAAGAGGAGGCCTCCATCAGAAACCCCCTTCTAACTTTGGGCTCCGTTGGACCCGAGGTCGCTGGGGCTCCCTTCCCCAAGACCTCATTTCCAACCCCCAGCCCCCTCACCCCCTCCCCGGGCTCGAGAAAACCCCCTTTTGGACTGGGACTTTGGCTCTTATCATCTTCATGCACTGCCTCTTCCATCCACTGCAGATCCTGTCGCTACAGTAATACTGTTGCTGGGCAAGCAGACTGATCGGCAGCTCTCGAAGGCGAGACGTCCTCCCAAGTGAGGAGGCAGAAGTCCCGCCTGCAGCCAATTTACGCTCACTCGAGTGTGAAATGGCTGTGGAACAACCAGAGTCGGTCAGGGTATTTTCTCTGCGGAACAGTGACAAATAGGATTTAACCCTGAAAAATGTGAGGTGATGCATTTTGGGAGGACGAACACGACAAGGGACTGACAATGAATGGTATGAAGTACAGAGGATCAGAGGGCTGTTGGTGTGCATGTCAGGGGCAGCACGGTAGCACAGTGGTTAGCACTGTAGCTTCACAGCGCCAGGGTCCCAGGTTCGATTCCCCGCTAGGTCACTGTGTGCAGAGTCTGCACGTTCTCCCCGTGTCTGCGTGTGTTTCCTCCGGATGCTCTGGTTTCCTCCCAGTCCAAAGACGTGCAGGTTAGGTGGATTGGCCATGATAAATTGCCCTTAGTGTCCAAAAAGGTTGGGAGGGGTTATTGGATTACGGGGATAGGGTGGAAGTGAGGGCTTAAGTGGGTCGGTGCGACTTGATGGGCCGAATGGCCTCCTTCTGCACTGTTCTATGTTCATAGATCCCTGAAGACAGCAGGACAAGTAGATAAGCTGGTTAAGAAGGCAGTTGGTACCCTTGCCTTTCTGAACCGAGGCATAGAATGTAAGAGCGGGGAGGTAGTGATGGAGCTGTATAAAACACAGGTTAGGCCCCATATGGATTACTGAGTGCCTTTCTGGTGATCACACCATGGGAAGGATGTTATTGCACTGGGAAGGGTGCAGAGAAATGCACCAGGATGTTGCCGGGGGTGGAGTGTTTCAGCTATGAAATTAGAGGCTGGTGAGGCTGGGGTTGTTGTCTTTTGAGCAGAGAAGGCTGAGGGGGGAGCAGATTGAGAGGGGATTTGAGGAAACACTTTTTCGGCCAGAGGGTGGTGGGAATCTGGAACTCACCGCCCGAAAGGGTGGGCGAGCCAGGAACCCTCACAACATTTAAAGAGTATTTACATGAGTACTTGAAATGCCACAGCTCACACAAGGCTATGGGCCAAGTGTTAGCGAATAGGATTAGAATAGATATGGGCAGCACGGTGGCATGGCGGCTAGCACTGTTGCTTCACAGCACCGGGGATCTGGGTTCGATTCCCGCTTGGGTCGCTGTCTGTGCGGAGTCTGCACGTCCTCCCCGTGTCTGTGTGGGTTTCCTCCGGGTGCTCCGGTTTCCTCGCACAGTCCAAAGATGTGCAGGTTAGGTGGATTGGCCATGCTAAATTGCCCCTAGTGTTCAAAATTGCCCTTAGTGTTGGGTGAGGTTACTGGGTTATGGGGATAGGCTGGAGGTGTGGGCCTGGGTAGGGTGCTCTTTCCAAGAGCCGGTGCAGACTCGATGGGCTGAATGGCCTCCTTCTGTACCGTAATTTCTATGATCTATGATGATGAGCGGGGAGGTTATGATGGAGCTGTATAAAACACCGGTGAGGCCACAGCTGGAGTACTGGGTGCAGTTCTGGTCGCCACATCGTAGGAAGGATGTGATTATATTGTAGAGGGTGCACAGTAGATTCACCAGGATGTTGCCTGGGCTGGAACATCTCAGCTATGAAGAGAGGCTGGTTCAGCTGGGATTGTTTTTCTGAAGAGCCGAGAAAGCTGAGGGGGGGGGGGATCTGAATGAGGTGGACAAAAGTATGATGGAGACAGATAGGATAGATGGGAAGGAACCTTTCCCCTTAATAGAGGGATCAATAACCAGGGAGCAGAGATTTACGGGGAAGGAGATTAGAGGGGATTTGAGGAAACGTATTCGCCCAGAGGGTCTGGAGCTCACTGCCTGAAAGGATGGTAGAGGTGGGAACCGTCAACATTTAAGAAGCATTTCGATGAGCACTTGTAATGTCATATCATACAAAGCTCCAGACCAAGTGTTGGAAAGTGGGATTAGAAGAGATAGGTGCTTGATGGGCCGGCAGATACGATGGGCCGAAGGCTCTTTCTGTGCTGTAAAAACTTTGCGACTGTATAGTTTTTTTTGCGTCGGGTCACATTCAGGTGAAGCACGGGTGGCGACTAATAAATTCGAAACCTCAAAGGTCACATACCGAACCTTTTCTTAGCCGACACATTTTAGATCTCAACATTATTCTGGACCCATGTTGTTACATTTTGTCTTATCATACTTGTTCATGGGATGTGAGCCTCATCGGCAAGGCCCAAATTTATTGCCCATCCTGAACTGCCCTGGGGAGGGTGGCGGCAAGCCACCTTCTGAAAGCACTGCCGCCCTCGAGGTGCGTGTACGTCATCGGTGCCGTGAGGAAGGGAGGTCCAGGGCTGTGACCCAGCGAAAGCGCAGGACTGCCATGTAGATCCAAGTAAGGCTACACAGACTGCGGGAACACTCCAATGGTGGTGTCCCTGTATACGTGCTGCACCCCTTGCTCTTTTGAATTGGTAGAGATTGTGGGTCTGGTCTGGAAGGGGCTGTCAAAGGAGTCTCGGCAAGTTGCTGCAGTGCATCGTATAAATGATACACTGCGCTGGTCAACTGGGCTGCTTTAACCTGGACAGTGTCTAGCTGCCGGAGTGTTGTCAGAGCTGCGCTCATCTGGGCAAGCGGAGTGTATTCCATTCCATAGACATAGAACTCCTCCAGTGCAGAAGGAGGCCATTTGGCCCATCGAGCCTGCACCAACCCTCTGAAAGCACCCTACCCCAGGCCCATTCCCCCACCCTACCCCCGTAACCCCATCTAACCAGTACATCCCTGGTCACTAAGGGGCAATTTAGCATGGTCAATCCCCATCTTTGGACTGTGCGAGGAAACCGGAGCACCCGGAGGAAACCCCCCCACCCCCCCCGCCACCCCTCACCCCGCTGGTTTCCCGGGTGATGTGGGATGGCTTCAATGGGAAATCCCATTGACAAGCGCCGCTAGTAGGGAATCCCGCCATCAGGAAATGCCACGCGGCCGAGAAACTAGTGGTCCGGAGAATCCAGCCCATAATCTTTATGCCGATCAACTGCTATGAGAACTCGCTTGCTTTATGAAAGAGTGGACAATGTACCTTCAGGAACTCAGCCTCTTGCAGGGTCAACCTCCTCTGCATTTCCGTCAGTGTTCGCTCAAAGGCCACTTGTTGTTCAGAGATTTTGTTCAGGTTTTCCTTTATTTTTTGTAAGATCGACTCCTCATTTTGCTGCAGTTTTGTTTTCAGGTCCTTTTCCTCTTGGTGCAGAAACTGGTGCAATTGGTCGAACTTGGACGCAATGTTTTTCCGCAGACCCTTGGCTTGTTGCTGTTAAAGTGAATGGAAACTTGCAGTCAAAAGCACCGTTGCAGCAACCTGCTCCAAGGCGACTTGGACACATGATCATCAAACCGAAACCTGCTGTTGGGCCGCGGGAGGAGATATTAGGACGGGTTTCAAATGTTTAGCCGAAGAAAGGAAGGTTTTAAGGAGCCTCGTGGGGTGGGGAGAGACGGGGGAACAATGGGAGGGGAAAGCGGATCGATGGAAGAAATGAAAATGAATTGATAGAAATAAAAATGGGGTGAAGGTGGAGGAGAGAGTCCACAGACTGAAGTTGTTGAACTCAATGTTAAGTCCGGAAGGCTGTGACGTGCCTAATCGGAAGATGAGGCGCTGTTCTTCCAGTTTGCGTTGGGCTTCACTGGAACATTGCAGCAGGCCAAGGGTGGACATGCGGACGTGGGAACAGGACGATGAGTTGAAATGGTAAGCGACAGGAAGGCCCGAGTCCTGCTTGTGGATGGACCAAAGGTGTTCTGCAATTCTTGGACCTGGACATAATACAAGTGCACAAACACTAGAATGATGGGTAAGCGGGATGTGTCGCAAGTCAGGGTACAGAGAGTGGATTTTTGTAGGCACTCAAAGTTCAGGGACGAGTTCAGGTTCAGGGAGGTTGGTCGGTGGAAGGTCGGCTAGGAGGCCATTGGAATAACTGGCTCCACAAACCGATCAGAATTACAGACATCACATGGCGATCAGCTCTAGAGTACAATTTAAACTAACTGAGAAGATTAAAAGGACACTAAATGACTTGGTACCATTCCCCTGCCTTTTCCCCATACCCCTTCTCATTACTTGAATAGAAACAATTGTCCAATGCCCTCTCGAACGCCTCGATTGAACCTGCCACCACCACACTTGCAGGCAATGCATTCCAGGTCTCAACCACTCACTCGCTGGGTGAAAAAGTTTTTTTTAAATCACACCATCTTTTAACCTTTTTCAAAAGACTTTAAATCTATGCTCTCTCCTTCTTGATCCTTTTACGAAGGGGAACAGTTTTCGTCCTATCTATTCTGTCCAGTCCCCTCATGATTTTGAACATCGCTCTCAGCCTTCTTCTCCCCAAGGGGAACAGTCCCAACCTCTCCCAATCGATCCGCATGACTGAATTTCCCCATCCCTGGGGCCATTCTTGTCAACCTCTTCTACTCTCTCTCCAACGTGTTCACTTCCTCCCTATAGTGAACCGTGCAGAATTGCACAAAATATTCCTGCTGAGGTCTAACTAGTGTCATGTTTTGATTGGTATTTTACACTAGGTGCCTGCGGGTGGGCTTATTTGGTGTGTGGCACTTGGAAATGGAGACACGTGGCATGTGCGGAGGACTGGGGTTGCACGGGCGCGCATGCGGCCAGCCACGGTTGGCTGTGGCAGTGACGCATGGGTAGAGGGGATTTGGTGGAGGAGAAAAATTATGCAAGGTAAGGGGAGCACCGCAACCAAGTTACCAAGTCTGGTGAGACGAAGAGGGCGGCGCAAGGGAATCGGCTTAACTCTCCACCTGATATACGCAATGCCGTCTTCTCCTGTGAGATCGTGAGGACCAAGTAGGCTCCCAAGAAAACGTGCCATGTGCCGCGAAGGTCGGCCGGAGCGGGAATTGAAGGTGGGCAAAAGTGGGTCCCGGGAAAATATTGGAAAATTCCACTGACAGCTTTTGGGTTCCTACGGTTAATAATTGAGCCGTGCAGATCAAGTAGACTGGAGCGTCCATTCCTCGTTGTTGGATGAATTTAGCTAGATTAGAAACCTGGGCGAAACAATTAGCTCCAGTGGCTCTGGGACCTCAAAGGTGAAATATTAGTCAGAATGTCCTCTCTCAATCATGACTTTTGATGAAAAGAGCCTATAGCCAATGAAGCGGATAATCATATTTGGAATACATCTATGGGATCACCGGATAAGGGGTAGATCAAACACCCCTCAAGATTGTTTCACCATTTGATTCAATTATGATTGACCTGTACCTCAAATCCATTTTGCTAGTTTTGCTTCACGATCTCAGTCTTAAACTAAACCTCAGTTGAGCTCCAGCGCCCACACCCGTCTCCTGTACAGCTTTTAAATACCTTGGCAGCACTCGGTCATTATTGAGGCTTAAACAGTAGTTGTTTTGGCCAAGTACTGAGGCGTTCTTGGAATGCGATCGATCTACTCAATTTCTCCGTGATTAAGCCAATTTCACCCCAGCTCACATTGGCGGTAATGAAAAGTCTTCACAGTTGCGACAAATGTGGCCAAAAAACGTGAACCGGAGAAAGGGTTCGGGAAGGAACATTGAAATGTGTCTCAATGGTATAAAATGAGCAGAGGACGTTCTAGTCCCTTCAGGATGTTGTTATTTAATACTACAAATACCTTAATGTGGACATTTTGCTACTTTAGCTTTACACAGTGGGATTGTCGAAATCAGTTTGCCCCTTTACAAACGATATGAATTAATTGTTGACTAACTCACAGACCTATGTAAAGTACATGCAAGAAGTGTAAGATAAACTGGAACACCCTATGGAGTATCAGTTTTGTACATTACAAATGTGCAACGTTGGTCAAATAGATTTGGTTGTGGCCAAACCATAATATCCGATTTGATTACATCAGAAATCATTTCCAAGGGAAGGCGGCACGTGGCGCAGTGGTTAGCACTGGGACTACGCCGCTGAGGGCCCGGGTTCGAATCCCGGCCCTGGGTCACTGTCCGTGTGGAGTTTGCACATTCTCCCTGTGTCTGCGCGCGTTTCACCCCCACAACCCGAAAGATCTGCAGGGTAGGTGGATTGGCCACGCTAAATTGCCCCTTAATTGGAAAGAAAATTGGGTACTCTAAATTTAAAGAAAAAGAAAATCTTTCCAAGGGCTCAGGGTAACTCTGATGTTCTATTTCGCACCTCTTTGTCTTCAAGCAATTTTGTTGATGAGGTCAGTCTCTTCGCTTGAGATTTTCCTCATGCTTAGTTTCCCTCTCTCTCTCCTCATCTCTATACCATAGAAATGTCAGGGGGTCAGAAGTGCCACCCACTGAGTGCCGCCAGCCAATTAGAGGTTGGCTGGCGATGCTTCATTGCTTAGCAGCGCCATCAGTGAGGCATGGCTGCGGCCGGTAATGCAGCCACAGGAAGCCCATTAGCGCCAAGGGCGATGACGGAGGGAGGGGGGGGGATCACGGGGTGGAGGGGGAGGGGACGGGGTGTTGACAGAAAAAGATGTGAGGCTGACTCTGAACTACCACACCCCCCACCATCGCACTTTCCAGATGTCAAGGCCCTGAACGAAGCACTGAGTGCCTTTGAACCAGCACCTCAGGATTTATTTTCTGGCCTTTCTGGAGTGCAAGTCACCAATGGACTGCCAGCGGGGACAGGATGGGACCTTCAAGAGCAACTCGAAAGGATAAAAATACATTATAAATGAAGTACTTAAAAGGTTGGCAACCGGAGAAATCACCCAGTTTTCAGGCCGGAATCATTTAAGAGTTCTCAGGTATTGGAGTGCTACTTGAAAAGTAAAGGCTATGGGCGTAATCGTACCTCTTTTTTGCCGATGTGAATGGGTTATCTAATGGTGGTTGGGGGTGGGGGGGCGGGGATGATCAATCATAAAGGTTTGATAATGAGATTCAAATTTATTATAATGCTTAAAATAGGCAGGGGACGAGGACAAGCGAGCCAAGACTCCCCGTCAATGTAAAACGCGATTCGGGCCTCTCGCAAAGTTTTCCACTCCCGTCGCCAAACCCACTGGAAAAGAGCGGCAGTAAAAAAATCGTGGCCTGTCAATTTTAACTCCCCTATTCAAGAATGGGGAAGATGTGTAAAACCACAACTACAGCTCCATCGGCTTAACTTCAATGGTGGGTCAACTACTGGAGGCATTGGTCGGAGATACTTGGCACTCGGGGACGCACGAGTTAAAGTCGCCACAGAATCATTTGAGCCAAATCCAGTTGGGCGAACTTGACCGAGTCATTTGGTGGGGTGATGGGCGAGGACGGGTAAGCAGGGTGTGGCTGACATTACGCGAGTAAATTTTAGAAAGGTGTTCGATAAGCTCCCACAATAGAGTTGACTCCCACGTAATTAAAGGTGCTGTGGTGTGTCGGCATAAGGCTGGCAAAGGGCCAGAGAGCATTGGTAAATGGTTATTTTGCACATCGGAGACAGTGGCCTGCATTACCGGATTAATGGGTGTTTCTCTGGTTGGCAATCAGTAGCTAGTGGTGTCCCTCAGGGATCAGTGTTGGGCCCACAACTGTTCACAATTTACATAGATGATTTGGAGTTGGGGACCAAGGGCAATGTGTCCAAGTTTTCAGACAACACTAAGATGAGTGGTAAAGCAAAAAGTGCAGAGGATACTGGAAGTCTGCAGAGGGATTTGGATAGGTTAAGTGAATGGGCTAGGGTCTGGCAGATGGAATACAATGTTGACAAATGTGAGGTTATTCATTTTGTTCGGAATAACAGCAAAAGGGATTATTATTTAAATGTTAAAATATTAAAACATGCTGCTGTTCAGAGAGACCTGGGTGTGCTAGTGCACGAGTCGCAGAAAGTTGGTTTACAGGTGCAACAGGTGATTAAGGCAAATGGAATTTTGTCCTTCATTGCTAGAGGGATGGTGTTTAAGACTAGGGAGGTTATGCTGCAATTGTATACGGTGTTAGTGAGGCCACACCTGGAGTATTGTGTTCAGTTTTGGTCTCCTTACCTGAGACAGGACGTACTGGCGCTGGAGGGTGTGCAGAGGAGATTCATTAGGTTAATCCCAGAGCTGAAGGGGTTACGAGGAGAGGTTGAGTAGACTGGGACTGTACTCGTTGGAATTTAGAAGGATGAGGGGGGATCTTATAGAAACATATAAAATTATGAAGGGAATAGATAGGATAGACGCGGGCAGGTTGTTTCCACTGGTGGATGAAAGCAGAACTAGGGGGCATAGCCTCAAAATAAGGGGAAGTAGATTTAGGACTGAGTTTAGGAGGAACTTCTTCACCCAAAGGGTTGTGAATCTATGGAATTCCTTGCCCAGTGAAGCAGTTGAGGCTCCTTCATTAAATGTTTTTAAGATAAAGATAGATAGTTTTTTGAAGAATAAAGGGATTCAGGGTTATGGTGTTCGGGCCGGAAAGTGGAGCTGAGTCCACAAAAGATCAGCCATGATCTCATTGAATGGCGGAGCAGGCTCGAGGGGCCAGATGGCCTGCTCCTAGTTCTTATGTTCCCCAGTACCTGATTTCAGGGCCACTCCTCCATATACACCAGTGATCTGGAGTCGAGCATAAAGGACATCTTTTCAAAATTTCCAGATGAAATGCAACATGACAAAGTTGCAAAAGAGACTTCGCGAGAATTCGATAAACAGGCGGAATGGGGAGTCGCAATTTAACAGAGAGAATTGTGATGTCATTCCTTATAGAATCATGAAATGAAAAAATGAAAATCGCTTATTGTCACAAGTCGGCTTCAATGAAGTTACTGTGAAAAGCCCCTAGTCACCACATTCCGGCACCTGTTCGGGGAGGCTGTTACGGGAATTGAACCGTGCTGCTGGCCTGCCTTGGTCTGCTTTCAAAGCCAGCGATTTAGCCCTGTGTTAAACAGCCCTGTGCATGGAATCCCTACGGTTCAGAAGGAGGCCATTCGGTCCATCGGGTCCGCACCGACCCTCCGAGAGAGCACCCTAACCTAGGGCGACTCCCCCGCCCTATACCCATAACCGCCACCTAACCTTTTGGACACTAAAGGGAAATTAATCATGGCCAATCCATCTGCACCATCTTTGGACTGCGGGAGGAAACACACGTAGACACGGGGAGAAAGTGCAAACTCCACACAGACGGTAACCCCAGACCATTGTGTAAGAAGGTGAGAAGAATAAATACAAATTAAGGGGTTTAATTTTAATCGGTAAGCAATAATGGGGACACTCGGGAGTGGCAAGTCACATTGAGATAATTGCTTTAAAACAATCCTCAGTTTTATAAAACTGAAAACGTTGTGTGCTGTATCAAAACCTTCCATGGATTCTGAGCGACCTCTTATCAAATCGCTGCCATCCTCTTTTCTCGAAGGAGAACAATACACTTTCGATCGTCTCTTTATTCAACCCGGGGCGGGGAAGGGGGATCCCCTCGTGAACCTGCTCCTGGGCCAGGCGAAACTTGCCATGAACAGGTCCAGGCAGCGGGCGATCGAGGGGGTCATCCACCCCTACTGTCTGCCCCTCTTCCGCGGCCAGGTGCCCCATGAAAGGAAGCATGCGGTGTCCACTGGCACCATCGAGGCCTTCCATGCCCAGTGGGCACCGCACGGTCTGGGGTGCCCTACGACCCTTTCAATCACATGTTTTTTTAAGGTTCAATTAATCTTTGTTTTTGTGCCCCTTCAAGGAGTGGCCCCTTTTGATTTGTCCCTTAATTTGTTGCATTAGTTTAACAGGTTGAATTTCAAAGGAGATCAAAGGAAATAGGGAAGTTTCTGTCACGTACTCACAACTACAAAGTTCCTTTCAGGTTCCAGATTATTCCCATTTCAGGACCAGCTGAATGATCATCTAAACGCAAAAACTACTCTCTGACAAAAACATCCCCCAACCCCCTGTTCTGGGTCAGTATTCACATGCATGGCACTGCAGCCCCTGTACTGAAGAAGGACTTACATTCAGAGTCTTTATATCTGCCTCTTCTTCCTTCTGACTTGCGCACATCGCCTCCATTTGCTTCTGAAGCGAATACACAGCTTTCTCCAGCAGTCCCTGGAAGGCAGGCATTTTAACAAGGTAATCGTCAAGCGTTTGCGATGGGCGGACAGAAACAATCTGCCGCCGCTGATCATGGAGTTCACTCTCTGGGGCAGCAGTGAGGAAATGGGCGAAAGGTGATCGGGAAGGAAAATGGTGCATCAGGGAGATTATCATTAGAGCAACGAATGCTTTGGCAAACTTGGGTGCTTAAGGCACGGCCCGATGCAATTTGTCAGGGGGAAAAAAAACAATCAATTATAGAAGCAAAGGTACAGGTCAGTGTGGAGAGAATAGGCTGTTGGTGTTCGGGTTTTTCAAGGGGGAAATGCCATTATGGAATCGCCACCTGAGATGCGATATCCTGGAAGAGAATATTGCCTGATGACACGATACATGACACGAATGCTTTATTCGTTAGATGATGGTTTTGATTCTGTCTTTTAGAACATAAGAGTGCAGAAGGAGGTCATTCGGCCCATTGAGTCTGCATTGACCCACTTAAGCCCTCACTTCCACACTATCCCCGTAACCCAATAACCCCTTTGGTCACTAAGGCCAATCCACCTAACCTGCACGTCTTTGGACTGTGGGAGGAAACCCACGCAGGCACGAGGTGAATGGGCAGACTCCGCACAGGCAGTGACCCAGCGGGGAATCGAACCTGGGACCCTGGCGCTGTGAAGCCACAGTGCTGGCCACTTGTGCTACCGTGCTGCCACGAATATGCTGAATATGGCACAGACTTCTTTTGAGAGAGGAGAGGACCTGGGGGGTATGATTGCAATTCCTCCAGTCCTACAACACTCCCAGGTTTCTACATTGCTCCAAACCCGGAACATTGCCAATTTTCAAAGACCCGCTGTTGGTGGTTGTTGCTAACTTTTGGTTGGTTCAATTGGCTCTGTTTTATAACCTTTGCGCTAGAGTCGCCAGGTATCTTTATACCGCCACGAGGTTCAAGTTCAAGTAATGAACACCAATTAGTAAGATTCAAATCAAAGCACATTTATTATACACAGTAAATCACTACTCATGCATAAACTCTACTTTCTAAGCTATTTCTATCACTAACAGGCCTATACTTAGCTTTGGACTGGCCCACCAGGTCAGGGGAACAAATGGCCTTTCATTCAGGTCCTGAGTCTAGGTAATTCAAAAGCTGGTATGGACTGGTTGCTAGGAGCGCCTATCTCGTAGCGTTCGATGACTTGAGACTTACTTGCTTGGAGGCCGCTGGACAGTTCACTCTCAGGGGTTGCTTCGCGTTGCTGAATGACCCTGTCAAGAAGGGCGATTTGAACTTGGGGGCTTTACTTTATAGTCCCCAGGGGCTTCCTGCCTTTCGGGGCGGACCCTGTACCTGGTTCCAAGTGATTGGACTTCGTTCCAATCGCTTGGTTCGATTTCTCCAATGCTGGAGCGGTTCCCTGGTCGTTGGGCAGTCTTTAAGTGTCCGTTAACCTCTTTTGTGTTGGCTCCTGCTGGCGCCGAGGAGTCTGGCTTGGCCTTGTTTACCTTAAAATGTTTTGATTGTTCCCGGGGATCGCTCATTAATATGTAGATGGCTGCTACATTACTATGCAGATGGCTGCTGGTTTCAGTGCTGTCTGGTTCCTTACAGGTCTTAATACACATGATTCCTGTATTTGCTAGTCTTTGCCTGTGTTGGCTAAATTTCCCTTCAGCATTTGCGGTTCTCCATTTTAAGTCGGCAAGTGGCCAACTCAGGTGGCTACATGGTTGCACCCAAACATTATGGAATTCCTTCCCCTCCTTCCTGCCTCTCACTCTCCCTCTCTCTCTCTCTGTCTACCTCAAGTCACTCACCAGCCTCTTTGAACAAACTTCATGTCAACTCTCCCAATATCGCCTCATTTGGTTCGCTGCCGAATGTTTAGGGCAGCACGGTCGCACAAGTGGCTAGCACTGTGGCTTCACAGCGCCAGGGTCCCAGGTTCGATTCCCCGCTGGGTCACCGTCTGTGCGGAGTCTGCCCGTTCTCCCCGTGCCTGCGTGGGTTTCCTCCGGGTGCTCCGGTTTCCTCCACAGCCCAAAGACGTGCAGGTTGGGTGGATTGGCCATGATAAATTGCCCTTCGTGACCAAAAAGGTTAGATGGGGTTATTGGGTTACGGGGTTAGGGTGGAAGTGAGGGCTTAAGTGGGTCGGTGCAGACTCGATGGGCCGAATGGCCTCCTTCTGCACAGTATGTTCTATGTTGTCTGACAATCGCTCTTGTGAAGCTCCTCCGGATGGTTTATCCGGCTGAAGTCACTCCACAAACGCATATCATTTCTTTACTTGTTTTTTGTTTCCTCTTTACTCTTTCATGGGTTGTGCATGTTGCTGGTCAGACCAGTGTTTGCTGCCTGTCTCCAATTGCCCTGACACTGGACAGCTTTCCAAGCCATTTCAGGAGTGGGGGGGGGGGGGGGGGGGGGGGGGGGGGGGGGGGGGGAGAGTCAACCACATTACTGCGGACTTGGAATCACATGTAGGCCAGACCGGCTAAGGATGGCAGAGTTCCTTCCCTAAAAGGGGTAGTCATGAACCAGGTGGATTTTTCCCCCCCCTACAATCCACGGTGGTTTTATAGTCTGGCGGACGAGCATTCTAAACAAAAAAAATCTAGATTTATTCATCGTAAACTCAATGAATTTTTAGCCGATTTGAATTCCCTCAGCTGTCATAGAACATACAGTGCAGAAGGAGGCCATTCGGCCCATCGGGTCTGCACCGACCCACCTAAGCCCTCACTTCCACCCTATCCCCATAACCCAATAACCCCTCCTAAACGTTTTGGACACTATAGGGAAATTTATCATGGCCAATCCACCTAACCTGCACGTCTTTGGACTGTGGGAGGAAGCCGGAGCACCCGGAGGAAACCCACGCAGACACGGGGAGAACGTGCAGACTCCGCACAGACAGTGACCCAGCGGGGAATCGAACCTGGGACCCTGGCGCTGTGAAGCCGCAATGCTATCCACTGTGCTATCGTGCTGCCCCAAATGTCATGGTCCCCAGGACATTTGCCCAGGACTCCCTGGATTGCTAGTCCATGTGCCGCCACCTCCCCCTTTTCAGTCATATGGTACAGAAAAGACCCTTCGGCCCATCGACTATGTACCGACAAAAACTACACTAAATCTACACTCATCCCTCTTTCGAGCACTTGGTCCATAGCCTTGAATGTTAAGTGCTCATCCACGTAACTTTTTAAAAGGTTGTGAGGTTTTCTGCCTCTTCTACCCTCCCAGGCAGCGCATTCCAGATGTTTTATTGAGCTTTCTAAATTCCACCACCTGCTGCGGTGGTATTCGAACCCCAAGCCACCCAGAGAATTATCCTGGGCCTCTGGATTACTTGTCCAGCAGTGTCACCGCCTCCTCTCTACAGGCTGCCACGGTCCCAGAGGACCATAGGCTGCTCTCGTCTTTTGAGAGCTGGCTGGTGGCGATTTAATCAGAGGGTCGTCACACTTCAGGCGAGGGGCAAGGTTGAGAAGATAACGAACAGCCTCAGCCGGCACGGGAATTGAACCCGCACTGTTGCCGGCGCTCCGGATCCCAAACCAGCCGTCCGGCCAACTGAGCTAAACCGACCTCCCTTTCCAGAACCTGACTACTCTCTGGTTGAAATGTTTCTTTTTCCTCAAATCCGCTCTACACCTCCATGTCCCTCACCTGAAGATTAAAATTCCCCTTCTCCTCGTTATTGGCCCCTTCAACCCCTGCCTCGGCAATCAGTGATACCAACAAGCGCAAGAATGGCACGGTGGTTAGCACTGCAGCCTCACCGCGCCAGGGACCCCAGTTCGATTCCGGCCTTGGGGGGGTGGCTGTGCGGAATTTGCACGTTATCCCAGTGTCTGCCTGGGTTCCCTCCGAGTGCTCCCGCTTGTGCCCACAGTCCAAAGATGGTGCAGGTTAGAGGATTGACGATGCTAAATTGCCCACTAGTGTCGAAAAATCTGAGGGATACTTGGGGCGGGGGGGGGTTAGGGAGATAGGGGGGCACGATTCTCCGAAATGGAGACAGAGTGTTCGCGCCGTCGTCGTGAACGGCATCGTGTTTCACGACGGCGCGAAACGGGCGCGGGGACTACCGATTCTGGCCCCTACGGCACTGGCCCGTTTCGCGCCGTCGTAAAACGCGCCAACCTGCGCAACCAAGTCGGCCTGGGGGGGGGGGGAGGCCGGCCCGCCGACCGGTGGGCCCCCGATGGCGGGCCAGACCCCATCGGAGGCCCCACCCGGGACGGAGCCCCCCCCCCGACCCCTTCGCGCAGAGTTCCCGCGGGCAGCGACCAGGTGAGGACGGCGCCGGCGAGACTCTGCTTTTTCCCCGTGTGACCGCTCGGCCCATCCGGGCCGGAGAATGGGGCGGCCCGGCCTCATACAGCGGCCCCGCGCCAAACACGCCGGCGCGACTGCCGCCGATTCTCCGCACCTCGGAGAGTCGCGCGCCGGCGTCGCGCGGTTGCGGCGGCTTTTCGGCCCGCCGCGGGGCTCGGAGAATCGCGCCCAGGGTGCGACCGAGGCAAGGGTGCTCTTTCGGAGGGACCGGCGCAAACTCGATGGGCTGAATGGCCTCCTCCCCCACTGCAGGGGTTGGCTGGAGCTGGTTATTATTACCTTGTAGAGGTCGGCCGCCTCCTTTATGGGGCTGACGGTGTGCGGCTTGTGGTCCCGGGACAGGGAGCACACCACACAGATGGCCCTCTGGTCCTCCTGGCAGAACAGCTTCAGCCCCTCGCCGTGCTCCAGGCAGAGGGGCTCGGTGCCGGCGCCCGCCTGCCCCCCGTCCAGGCTCAGCTGCCTGACGCCCGCCACAATGTTGGAGACGAAGTGGTTGGGCCTGACATTCCTCTGGGTGAACTGGCGCCGGCACTGCGGGCAGCTCACCTTGCCCCGCTGCGGAGCCCAGTAGCCCAGGATGCACCCCTGGCAGAAGTTGTGGCCGCAGTCTATGGTCACCGGGTGGGTGAAGAAGTCCAGGCAGATGGGGCAGATCGCCTCGTCTCTCATGTCCCCCAGCACTTTAGACGTGGCCATTGCCGCAGCCAGCGCCCTGCAACTTTCACTTTCGTCCAACCAGGAAGTGTGGCAGGGAAGCGACAGGAGAGACAAAAATAAAACGTTGCATTTATATAGCGCCTATCTCACCATCAGGAGTTTCCTGAGTGCCTTCCAGCCAAAGGCTTATGAAGAATAGTCCCTGTGCTGGTGTGTAGGGGATTCGGCTCATCAAGAACCGGGTCATCGGGGCCGGAATTATCCGGGCTTCCCCGGTGACATGGGGTGGCTTCCATGGGAAATCCCATTGACAAGCGGCAGGAGTCTAGCATCCCGCCGCCAGCGGACATCCCACCGCCAAGGAACAGGCAGCTGGAGGACCGGGGACTCCAGACCGAGGTTTTTAGAATGAAATGAAAATGAAAATCGCTTATTGTCACAAGCAGGCTTCAAATGCAGTGACTGTGAAAAGCCCCTAGTCGCCACATTCCGGCGCCTGTTCGGGGAGGCTGGTACAGGAATGTTGACTGAAAGATAAATATTGGCCATGTGACTGTTGTGTGGAGTCTGCACGTTCTCCTCGTGTCTGCGTGGGTTTCCTCCGGGTGCCCCAGTTGCCTCCCGCAGTCCAAAAATGTGCAGATTAGATGGATTGACCATTCTAAATTGTCCCTTCGTGTCCAAAAGCATAGGGTGGGGTCATGGGCCTGGGTAGGGTGCCATTTCGGAAGGTCGGTGCAGACACGATGGGCCGAATGGCCTCCCCTGCACAGTAGAGATTCTATCATTCTATGATTCTGTTCTATGATGCATTTCTATTCTGGCAGGCACTGCGGGCCACCAGCCAGTGCGGGTACGTTTCCTAGTTTCGACACTTCGATGGTCCTGACCTGAAGGCGATGCCTGAAAATTGCCACAAAACATTCACTCCCTCCACCCCCGACTCACAACATCGGCAGCCGTGCGTACCAATTGCAAGACCCACTGCAGGGACTCGCCAAGGTTCCTTGGGCAGTGCCTTCCAAAGCCACAACTGGATTTGTTTGTTTATTGTCACACGTACTGAGGTACAATGAAAATTATTTTTCTGCGTGCAGCTCAAACAGATCATTTGTACATGAAAATAAAATATGTGACTTCCGGGTGTGGCGATGACCAGCTGAGTCGTACGTTTCGGCAACTCCCGGTGAAACGGACTTTTGGGCTCTTGATAGGAGCCCCAACGGCAATTTTGACGGCTAAAAACACTGTGCGGTAAACCAGAAGGGAATCCCCCCTGGATACGGATGAAAAAAGGAGGATTGCAGTGGATCCTTTAGAACAGCGGCAAGGAAGGCAGGCAAAAACCAAGATGGCGTCGGAAGGTGGCAGTTTAACATGGGGCCCTGAACAACAAGAGTTCTTGAAATGCTGTGTGGAAGAGCTCAAAAAGGAAATGAAGAAAGAGCTGTTGGCCCCGATACTACAGGCGATCGAAGGGCTAAAGGAGGAACAAAAGACCCAGGAGCGGGAGCTTCGGGTCGTGAAGGCAAAGGCAGCCGAGAATGAGGACGACATACAGGGCCTGGTGGTGAAGACGGAGACGCATGAGGCACATCAGAAACGATGTGTGGAAAGGTTGGAGGCACTGGAGAACAACGCAAGGAGGAACAACCTGAGGATTCTTGGTCTTCCTGAAGGTGCGGAGGGAGCGGAAGTCGGGGCATATGTGAGCACGATGCTGCACTCGTTAATGGGAGCGGAGGCCCCGGCGGGTCCGTTGGAGGTGGAGGGAGCATACTGAGTGATGGCGCGAGGACCGAGAGCAGGAGAAATTCCCAGAGCCATAGTGGTGAGATTCCTCCGTTTTAAGGATAGAGAAATGGTCCTTAGATGGGCAAAGAAAACTCGGAGCAGTAAATGGGAGAACGCGGTGATCCGCGTTTATCAAGACTGGAGTGCGGAGGTGGCGAGAAGGAGGGCGAGCTTTAATCGGGCCAAGGCGGTGCTTCATAAAAAGAAGATAAAATTTGGAATGCTGCAACCGGCAAGACTGTGGGTCACATATCGAGGGAGGCACCACTACTTTGAGACGGCGGATGAAGCGTGGACTTTTATTGTGGAAGAAAAACTGGAATGAGCGGGTTATTAAAAAGAACGTTTGAACAAAGTGGTGGGGCGAATGTGGGGGGCGAAGAGGGGGGTTAAAAAGGGGGGAAAGAGGAGTTTTATGTACTAATCCTGCGATGTGGTAACTTTTCTCTCTTCCACAGGTGGTGATGGGGGGAGGAGGGGAGGTGGAGGAGATGGGGCGTTGGCCATTGGGGGCGGGGCCAAGGGAGAAGCGCGGGCATGGTTTCCCGCGCTATGATAATCATGGCGGGAATAGAGAAGATGGGGGCGTCGCACGGTGCGAGCCGAGGTCACGGGGGGGAAGCCGAGTCGGCCAGAGTTTGCTGACTTCTGGGAGCAACATGGGGGGAGTAATTACGCTAGCGGGGGATCTAGCGGGGGGGGGGGGGTGGGAGGGGGGAATTACTGGGTTGCTGCTGCTGGGGAGAGGGGGGAGCTGGTATGGGAGGGGATGGGTGGGGGGGGCACCGCCTGGGGGAGATACAGCTGCGTGGGAACCGGGTGAGGAGCTGGAAAAAGGGGATGGCTAATCGACAAGGGGGGGGGTAGGAAGCTCCCCAACCCGGCTGATCACGTGGAACGTGAGAGGGCTGAACGGGCCGATAAAGAGGGCACGGGTACTCGCACACCTTAAGAAACTTAAGGCAGATGTGGTTATGTTACAGGAAACGCACCTGAAACTGATAGACCAGGTTAGGCTACGCAAAGGATGGGTGGGGCAGGTGTTCCATTCGGGGCTAGATGCGAAAAACAGGGGGGTGGCTATATTAGTGGGGAAGCGGGTAATGTTCGAGGCAAAGACTATAGTGGCGGATAACGGGGCAGATACGTGATGGTGAGTGGCAAACTACAGGGGGAGACGGTGGTTTTGGTAAACGTATATGCCCCGAACTGGGATGATGCCAATTTTATGAGGCGGATGCTAGGACGCATTCCATACCTAGAGATGGGAAAGCTGATAATGGGGGGAGATTTTAATACGGTGTTGGAACCAGGGCTGGATAGGTCGAAGTCCAGGACTGGAAGGAGGCCGGCAGCAGCCAAGGTACTTAAAGATTTTATGGAGCAGATGGGAGGTGTAGACCCGTGGAGATTTAGCAGACCTAGGAGTAAGGAGTTCTCGTTTTTCTCCTATGTCCATAAAGTCTACTCGCGAATAGACTTTTTTGTGCTGGGAAGGGCGTTGATCCCGAAGGTGAGGGGAACGGAGTATACGGCTATAGCCATTTCGGATCACGCTCCACACTGGGTAGACTTGGAGATAGGGGAGGAAACAGGAGGGCGCCCACCCTGGAGAATGGACATGGGACTAATGGCAGATGAGGGGGGTGTCTAAGAGCGAGGGCGTGCATTGAAAAGTACTTGGAACTCAATGATAATGGGGAGGTCCAGGTGGGAGTGGTCTGGGAGGCGTTGAAGGCGGTGGTTAGAGGGGAGCTGATATCAATAAGGGCACATAAAGGGAAGCAGGAGAGTAAGGAACGGGAGCGGTTGCTGCAAGAACTTTTGAGGGTGGACAGACAATATGCGGAAGCACCGGAGGAGGGACTGTACAGGGAAAGGCAAAGGCTACATGTAGAATTTGACTTGCTGACTACGGGCACTGCAGAGGCACAATGGAGGAAGGCACAGGGTGTACAGTACGAATATGGGGAGAAGGCGAGCAGGTTGCTGGCACACCAATTGAGGAAAAGGGGAGCAGCGAGGGAAATAGGGGGAGTGAGGGATGAGGAAGGAGAGATGGAGCGGGGAGCGGAGAGAGTGAATGGAGTGTTCAAGGCATTTTATCAAAAATTATATGAAGCTCAACCCCCGGATGGGAGGGAGAGAATGATGGGCTTCTTGGATCGGCTGGAATTTCCCAAGGTGGAAGAGCAGGAAAGGGTGGGACTGGGAGCACAGATCGAGGTAGAAGAAGTGGTGAAAGGAATTAGGAGCATGCAGGCGAGGAAGGCCCCGGGACCGGATGGATTACCAGTCGAATTCTATAGAAAGTATGTGGACTTGCTCGCCCCGGTATTGACGAGGACCTTTAATGAGGCAAAGGAAAGAGGACAACTGCCCCCGACTATGTCTGAAGCAACGCTATCGCTTCTCTTAAAGAAGGAAAAGGACCCGCTACAATGCGGGTCCTATAGACCTATTTCCCTCCTAAATGTAGATGCCAAGATCCTGGCCAAGGTAATGGCAATGAGAATAGAGGAATGTGTCCCGGGGGTGGTCCACGAGGACCAAACTGGGTTTGTGAAGGGGAGACAGCTGAACACGAATATACGGAGGCTATTAGGGGTAATGATGATGGCCCCACCAGAGGGGGAAACAGAGATAGTAGTGGCGATGGATGCCGAGAAAGCATTTGATAGAGTGGAGTGGGATTATTTGTGGGAGGTGTTGAGGAGATTTGGTTTTGGAGAGGGGTATGTTAGATGGGTGCAGCTGTTGTATAGGGCCCCGATGGCGAGCGTGGTCACGAATGGACGCGGATCTGCATATTTTCGGCTCCATAGAGGGACAAGGCAGGGATGCCCTCTGTCCCCATTATTGTTTGCACTGGCGATTGAGCCCCTGGCGATAGCATTGAGGGGTTCCAAGCCCGGTGGTGGTGGCTACACTGAAGATTTGGGGACAGTGGAGACGGCATAGGGGAAAGACTGGAGCCTTGGGGGGGTCCCCGATAAGAAACAACCATAGGTTTGCCCCGGGGGGAATGGATGGGGGATATGGAATGTGGCAAAGAGCAGGAATAACGCAACTGAAAGATCTGTTTATGGATGGGAAGTTCGCGAGTCTGGGAGCGCTGACCGAGAAATATGGGTTGCCCCAAGGGAATGCATTCAGGTATATGCAACTGAGGGCTTTTGCGAGGCAACAGGTGAGGGAATTCCCGCAGCTCCCGACACAAGAGGTGCAGGACAGAGTGATCTCAAAGACATGGGTGGGGGATGGTAAGGTGTCAGATATATATAGGGAAATGAGGGACGAAGGGGAGACTATGGTAGATGAACTAAAAGGGAAATGGGAAGAAGAGCTGGGGGAGGAGATCGAGGAGGGGCTGTGGGCAGATGCCCTAAGCAGGGTAAACTCGTCGTCCTCGTGTGCCAGGCTAAGCCTGATTCAGTTTAAGGTATTACACAGGGCGCATATGACTGGAGCACGGCTCAGTAAATTTTTTGGGGTGGAGGATAGGTGTGCGTGGTGCTCGAGAAGCCCAGCGAATCATACCCATATGTTTTGGTCATGCCCGGTACTACAGGGGTTTTGGATGGGGGTGACAAAGGTGCTTTCAAAAGTAGTGGGGGTCCGGGTCGAACCAAGCTGGGGGTTGGCTATATTTGGGGTTGCACAAGAGCCGGGAGTGCAGGAGGCGAGAGAGGCCGATGTTTTGGCCTTTGCGTCCCTAGTAGCCCGGCGCAGGATATTGTTAATGTGGAAAGAAGCCAAGCCCCCGGGGGTGGAGACCTGGATAAATGACATGGCAGGGTTTATAAAGCTAGAGCGGATTAAGTTCATTCTAAGGGGGTCGGCTCAAGGGTTCACCAGGCGGTGGCAACCGTTCGTCGAATACCTCGCAGAAAGATAGACGGAATGGGAAAAAGGCAGCAGCAGCAGCCCAGGATCGGGGGAGGGGGGTGGGGGGAGGGGGGGGGGGGGGAGTGGGAGGGGGGGGGCGGCGGAGGAGGAACCAGAAGGACTCTCAGGGTTGTTAATATATACTGTATAATATGTATAGGTCGTTGCGACAGATAATTATATATTGGACTGTTAAATTATATTTTTGGAGAGTGTTACTTGTGATAAGGCAGTTGCCAATTAGGGTTAGTTTTCATTTTTGTTATTTATTATTTATTCATTATTTGTTTATAAAATAGGTCATTGTTATTTGTGTTGTTATAATATTGTGTAAAGGATGCACAATGTACTGTGTTGGTTGACCAAAAATTTTCAATAAAATATTTATTTTTTTTAAAAAAATGTAATAGGGCAACACAAGGTTGCTACCATCTAGAAGATGTGGAGATGACGGCGTTGGACTGGGGTGACCACAGTAAGAAGTTTTACAATACCAGGTTAAAGTCCAACAGGTTTGTTTCGATGTCACTAGCTTTCGGAGCGCTGCTCCTTCCTCAGGTGAATGAAGAGGTATGTTCCAGAAACATTTATATAGACAAATTCAAAGATGCCAGACAATGCTTGGAATACGAGCATCAGCAGGTGATTCAATCTTTACAGATCCAGAGATGGGTTAACCCCAGGTTAAAGAGGTGTGAATTGTACCAAGCCAGGACAGTTGGTAGGATGTCGCAGGCCAGATGGTGGGGGATGAATGTAATGCGACATGAATCCCAGGTCCCGGTCGAGGCCGCACTCATGTGTGCGGAACTTGGCTATAAGTTTCTGCTCGGCGATTCTGCATTGTCGCGGGTCCTGAAGGCCGCCTTGGAGAACGCTTACCCGGAGATCAGAGGCTGAATGCCCTTGACTGCTGAAGTGTTCCCCGACTGGAAGGGAACATTCCTGCCTGGTGATTGTCGCGCGATGTCCGTTCATTCGTTGTTGCAGCGTCTGCATGGTCTCGCCAATGTACCACGTTTCGGGACATCCTTTCCTGCCGCGTATGAGGTAGACAACGTTGGCCAACTTCAAACAACCGCGCAACCTCAAACGAACCATTGTTTGCAGCAAACTACTCAGCCTTCAGAACAGTGACCACGACACCACACAACCCTGCCATGGCAATCTCTGCAAGACGTGCCAGATCATCGACATGGATACCACCATTACACGTGAGAACACCACCCACCAGGTACACGGTACATACTCGGCGACTCGGCCAACTTTGTCTACCTCATACGCTGCAGGAAAGGATGTCCCGAAGCGTGGTACATTGGCGAGACCATGCAGACGCTGCGACAACGAATGAACGGACATCGCGCAACAATCACCAGGCAGGAATGTTCCCTTCCAGTCGGGGAACACTTCAGCAGTCAAGGGCATTCAGCCTCTGATCTCTCGGTAAGCGTTCTCCAAGGCGGCCTTCAGGACGCGCGACAACGCAGAATCGCCGAGCAGAAACTTACAGCCAAGTTCCGCACACATGAGTGTGGCCTCAACCGGGACCTGGGATTCATGTCGCATTACATTCATCCCCCACCATCTGGCCTGCGGCATCCTACCAACTGTCCTGGCTTGACACAATTCACACCTCTTTAACCTGGGGTTACCCCATCTCTGGATCTGTAAAGATTGAATCACCTGCTGATGCTCGTCATCCAAGCATTGTCTGGCATCTTTGAATTTGTCTATACATATGTTTCTGGAACAGACCTCTTCATTCACCTGAGGAAGGAGCAGCGCTCCGAAAGCTAGTGACATCGAAACAAACCTGTTGGACTTTAACCTGGTGTTGTAAGACTTCTTACCATCTAAAAGGACAAGGGCAGCAGATCCAGAGGAACACCACCACCTGGAGGTTCCTCTCCCAAGCCACACTCTATCCTGACTTGGGAATACATCAGCCATTCCTTCACTGTCGCTGGGACAAAATCCTAGAACTCCCTCTCTAACAGCAATGGGGGTGTACCTACGCCTCAGGGACTGCAGAGGCTTAGATGGCAGCTCACCACTACCCTCTCAAGGGCAACTAGAGATGGGCAATGAATGCTGACCCAGCCAGCGAAGCCCAAATCCATAAATGACACCGTTTGGTTTTCAATAGTCTTTAATAATTGTTACACAATGACTGGGCTGCTTGTACTTACTGGGATTTCATTTGTCTCCCCACGCCAAAATAAAACTGCACACCGCCATGAACCCCTGTTCCAAGCTGGACATACTCACAGAGGACATCAGCGGGACAAGGTTATGAAAAAACATTTGAAATTTACTGAAATTTTAAGAAATGCAAAATTGCAAAATGCTCAGATCAAAGCCGATTTACACATGCAGGATTGTATAATATTTCAGTCGTCTTACAGCTGGTGTGTGCCAACACTTGCAAAAACTGATGAGTAACCCTTTCTAGGACAAGGTCTTCCACGTCCTTGGCCTTTTGGATAGTCAGAGGCTTTTCCCCAGGGTAGAGGGGTCAATTACTAGGGGGCATAGGTTTAAGGTGAGAGGGGCAAGGTTTAGAGTAGATGTACGAGGCAAGTTTTTTACGCAGAGGGTAGTGGGTGCCTGGAACTCGCTGCCGGAGGAGGTGGTGGAAGCAGGGACGATAGGGACATTTAAGGGGCATCTTGACAAATACATGAATAGGATGGGAATAGAGGGATATGGACCCAGGAAGTGTAGAAGATTGTAGTTTAGTCGGGCAGCATGGTCGGCACGGGCTTGGAGGGCCGAAGGGCCTGTTCCTGTGCTGTACATTTCTTTGTTCTTTGTTCTTGTTCTTTGTCCACTCGAGCAGGCAAACAAATTTTGGTTCAATGTCCCATCCCCGAAAGATCAATATCCCTCATTTATGCATTTGCTTACAAACAGACAACACTGAGGTCAACTGCCTCGGTGTAGCGTGCCGGTGTGATACACACGCCGTTTCGGAGCACAGATCTTCAAAGTACTGACTATATTTAAAATAAGCTCTGTGATTTAGATGGTGAACACCACATGACACAACATCCTTGGTTCACCCCAACTCAGAACTGGCGATGGAATTCACCAGAGGGCAAAACAGCCCCAAAGGGTGTCCCATTAAAATGGCAGTGGGAGATCGCCACAGTACGTAGAATGGACGTGTTGTTGCAGTTTGAAATAGTCTTGTAGTATTGATTGGTCGATAGGAGGTAACTTCAGAGACCATTACCATCATTGGTGTCTGGCAGGCTTGCACAGAATGTCAGTTAAGGAAACAAATAAGTTCATCATCTCATAGGTTGGATCTTGAGAGAATTGCGGAGTTACAGGAGTGGAGCAAAATGAAGAGTTCAGAAAAGGGTACCTGATCCACACAGTTGCATCGATGTTCACTCTGAACCTGATGCTTTTGAGATTGTTAGCCCGAGAAAAACAGAATTATGCAGTTCCCAACTCTTCCTTCACTCGCTCCCTCATGCTCCCCCCCCCACACACGCCACTCAGCCCCACCCCACCTACACACACGACCCAGCCCCACCCCCCCCACACACACACACACGACCCAGCTCTACCCCCACACGCCACTCAGCCCCACCCCCCCTACACACACGACCCAGTCCCACCCCCCCTACACACACGACCCAGCCCCACACACACAACCCAGCCTCACCCCCCCACACCACCCAGCCTCACCCCCCCACACGCCACCCAGCCCCATCCCCACACCTCCCACACGCCCCACCCCACCCTCCCACACGCCACCCAGCCCCACCCCACCCCACGTCACCAAGCCCCACCCCACACACACTACCCACCACCACTCCCCCACACGCCACCCAGCCCCACCCCACACGCCACAGCCCCACCCCCCTACACACATGACCCAGCCCCACACACACGGCACAGCCCCACCCCCACACGCCACTCAGCCCCACCCCCCTACACACACGACCCAGCCCCACCCCCCTACACACACGACCCAGTCCCACCCCCACACACACACGACACAGCCCCGCCCCCACATGCCACTCAGCCCCACCCCCCCTACACACACGACCTAGCCCCACCCCCACACATCCAGCCCCACCCCCCCCCACACACACACACGACCCAGCCCCACACACACGACCCAGCCTCACCCCCCCACACCACCCAGCCTCACCCCCCCCACACGCCACCCAGCCCCATCCCCACACCTCCCACACGCCCGACCCCACCCTCCCACACGCCACCCAGCACCAGCCCCACCCCACACGCCACAGCCCCACCCCCCTACACACATGACCCAGCCCCACACACACGGCACAGCCCCACCCCCACACGCCACTCAGCCCCACCCCCCCCCTACACACACGACCCAGTCCCACCCCCACACACACACGACACAGCCCCACCCCCACATGCCACTCAGCCCCACCCCCCCTACACACACGACCTAGCCCCACCCCCACACATCCAGCCCCACCCCCCCCCACACACACACGACCCAGCCCCACACACACGACCCAGCCTCACCCCCCCACACCACCCAGCCTCACCCCCCCCACACGCCACCCAGCCCCATCCCCACACCTACCACACGCCCGACCCCACCCTCCCACACGCCACCCAGCACCAGCCCCACCCCCACGCCACCCAGCCCCACCCCACACACCCACACGCCACCCAGCCCGACCCCACGCACCCACACGCCACCCAGCCCCACCCCCACACGGCACCCAGCCCCACCCCCCACACACGGCACTCAGCCCCACCCCCACACGGTACCCTGCCCCACCCCCACACACACCGAAAAGCCACCCACCCCCACATACACACCACTCAAGCCCGCACACACACCACCAGTTCCACCCACACACCACCTAGCCTCACTCCAAACACACTGCTCTGCCCCACCCCACAGCACCCAGCCTCTCCCATGTACCACCCAACACCCCCACCAAGGCAGCCCCAGCAACACAGAACCCCACGACCCCCCACTAACTCAGCCCCCCAAACTCCATCTAACTCAGACCCCAAACCCCACCCAACCCAGCCCCCAAACCCCACCCAACACAGCCCCCAAACCCCACCTAACTCAGCCCCCAAACCCCACCCAACTCAGCTCTCAAACCCCACCCAACACAGTCCCCAAACCCCACCCAACACAGCCCCCAAACCCCACCCACCTCAGCCCCCAAACCCCACCCAACACAGCCCCCAAACCCCACCCAACCCAGCTCCCAAACCCCTCCCAAACCAGCCCCCAAACCCCACCCAACTCAGCCCCCAATCCCCACCCAACACAGCCCCCAAACCCCAGCTAACTCAGCCCCCAATCCCCACCCAACACAGCCCCCAAACCCCACCCAACTCAGCCCCCAAACCCCTCCCAACCCAGCTCCCAAACCCCACCCAACTCAGCCCTCAAACCCCACCCAACTCAGCCCCCAATCCCCACCCAACACAGCCCCCAAACCCCACCCAACACAGCCCCCAAACCCCACCCAACACAGCCCCCAAACCCCACCCAACACAGCCCCCAAACGCCACCCAACTCAGCCCCCAAACCCCATCCAACTCAGCCCCCAAACCCCACCCAAACCAGCCCCCAAACCCCACCCAACACAGCCCCCAAACCCCACCCAACTCAGCCCCCAAACCCCACCCAACCCAGACCCCAAACCCCACCCAACTCAGCCCCCAAACTCCATCTAACTCAGCCCCCAAACCCCACCCAACACAGCCCCCAAACCCCACCCAACTCAGCCCCCAAACACCCAACCCAGACCCCAAACCCCACCCAACCCAGCCCCCAAACCCCACCCAACCAGCCCCCAAACCCCACCCAACAGCCCCGAAACCCCACCCAACACAGCCCCCAAACCCCACCCAACACAGCCCCCAAACACCACCTAACTCAGACCCCAAACCCCACCCACCTCAGCCCCCAAACCCCACCCAACACAGCCCCCAAATCCCACCCAACACAGCCCCCAAACCCCACCCAACTCAGCCCCCCTGAACGCCACCCAACCCAGCCCCCCTGAACCCCACCCAACCCAGCCCCCAAACCCCACCCAACACAGCCCCCAAACCCCACCCAACACAGCCCCCAAACCCCACCCAAACCCCACCCAACCCAGCCCCCAAACCCCACCCAACACAGCCCCCAAACCCCACCCAACTCAGCCCCCAAACCCCTCCCAACCCAGACCCCAAACCCCACCCAACTCAGCCCCCAAACCCCACCCAACGCAGCCCCCAAACCCCACCTAACTCAGTCCCCAAACCCCACCCAACTCAGCCCCCAAACCCCACCCAACCCAGACCCCAAACCCCTACCAACCCAGCCCCCAAACCCCTCCCAACCCAGCCCCCAAACCCCACTCAACTCAGCCCCCAAACCCCACCCAACTCAGCCCCCAAACCCCACCCAACTCAGCCCCCAAACCCCACCCAACTCAGCCCCCAAACCCCACCCAACTCAGCCCCCAATCCCCACCCAGCCCACAAACCCCACCCACCTCAGCCCCCAAACCCCTCCCAACCCAGCCCCCAATCCCCACCCAGCCCACAAACCCCACCCACCTCAGCCCCCAATCCCCTCCCAACCCAGCCCCCAAACTCCATCCAACTCCCAAACCCCACCCAACTCAGCCCCCAAACCCCACCCAACTCAGCCCCCAAACCCCTCCCAACCCAGCCCCCAAACTCCATCCAACTCCCAAACCCCACCCAACTCAGCCACCAAACTCCACCCAACTCAGCCCCCAAACCCCACCCAACACAGCCCCCAAACCCCACCCAACCCAGCCCCCAAACCCCACCCAACCCAGCCCCCAAACCCCACCCAACCCAGCCCCCAAACCCCACCCAACTCAGCCCCCAAACCCCACCCAACTCAGCCCCCAAACCCCACCCAACTCAGCCCCCAAACCCCACCCAACTCAGCCCCCAAACCCCACCCAACTCAGCCCCCAAACCCTACCCTACCCAGACCCCTCCCAACCCAGCCCCCAAACTCCATCCAACTCCCAAACCCCACCGAACTCAGCCCCCAAACCCCACCCAACTCAGCCCCCAAACCCCACCCAACTCAGCCCCCAAACCCCACCCAACTCAGCCCCCAAACCCCTCCCAACCCAGCCCCCAAACTCCATCCAACTCCCAAACCCCACCCAACTCAGCCCCCAAACTCCACCCACCTCAGCCCCCAAACCCTACCCTACCCAGACCCCTCCCAACCCAGCCCCCAAACCCCACCCAACTCAGCCCCCAAACCCCACCCACCTCAGCCCCCAAACCCCACCCAACTCAGCCCCCAAGCCCCACCCAACCCAGACCCCAAACCCCACCCAACTCAGCCCCCAAACCCCACCCAACTCAGCCCCCAAACCCCACCCAACTCAGCCCCCAAACCCCACCCAACTCAGCCCCCAAACCCCACCCAACTCAGCCCCCAAACCTCACCCAACACAGCCCCCAAACCCCACCCAACTCAGCCCCCAAACCCCACCCAACTCAGCCCCCAAACCCCACCCAACTCAGCCCCCAAACCCCACCCAACTCAGCCCCCAAACCCCACCCAAATCAGCCCCCAAACCCCACCCAACTCAGCCCCCAAACCCCACCCAACTCAGCCCCCAAACCCCACCCAACTCAGCCCCCAAACCCCACCCAACTCAGCCCCCAAACCCCACCCAACTCAGCCCCCAAACCCCACCCAACTCAGCCCCCAAACCCCTCCCAACTCAGCCCCCAAACCCCTCCCAACTCAGCCCCCAAACCCCTCCCAACTCAGCCCCCAAACCCCTCCCAACTCAGCCCCCAAACCCCTCCCAACTCAGCCCCCAAACCCCTCCCAACCCAGCCCCCAAACCCCACCCAACTCAGCCCCCAAACCCCACCCAACTCAGCCCCCCTGAACCCCACCCGACTCAGTGCCCCCCACTCCCCCCCAAACTCAGACTCCCCCACCACCCCTCCCACCTAACCCCCCTTACCCCCACCAACTTTCTGTCAATGAGGAGTTGGATCTGGGGGAATTCTACCTGTGGCTCAGGGTGTGGCCCCCGCAGCGGTGGCCGGGCTGTGAACCCCACCCTTCCTCAGCAAAGCGAAAGTGAGAGTGAGAAAATGCGCAGCAGCAGCCGGCCTGAAATGGAGGAAAGGAAACACTTGGAGAACCTGACCAAGGAGGTCTCATGCTCCATCTGCCTGGACTTTCTGGAGGAGCCCGTCTCCCTGGACTGCGGGCATGGCTTCTGCCGAGCCTGCATTTTGGGCTTCTGGCTGGGGGGCGACAGCTCTTGCCCCGAGTGTCGGCTCCTGTCGCCGGGGAAGGCGCTGAGGCCAAACAGGCAGATGGCGAATATCGTGAGCACGGTGCGGTCCCTGACTCTGGCCTGGCAAGGAAGAGGAGGAGAGACTGTCGAGAAGCTGAGTGTGTCCTTCCCGACCAGCCCCAACACTGGGCACATCAAGGTGGGGGGGGGGGGGGGGGCATCTTCCTTCACCGTTCCCGCCAGTAATTGTTCAGCAGCCCACTGGGTGTGGGCTTTATTTTTTGTTGAACATATCTCTGCCAATGCCAAATGACTCATTCACGAGACGAGAGGTGGCTAGGCCGTGATAAATTGCCCTCAGCTTTCAAAAATGTTAGATGGGGCTACTGGTTTATGGGATAGGGTGGTTTCGGTACCGTGATCTTTCCATGGGCTGGTTCAGATTCGATGGGCCGAATGGCCTCCTGCACTGTAAATTCTATGATCTGACGCAGCTCGCCACCACCTTACAAAGGGCAACAAATGCTGGCCTAACAAGCGGCACCCACATACCATCAATAAAATGCACGAAGAAAATTAAACAAATAATGCCCTCAATTTTCTCTTTGATATTTTATCCCTGGTATCTTTATTTAACTCAAAAATGTCTCCGCTCATTCAACTACATCAGAGGTTGGAAACTGGAATTTTTCCAGCTTGCTTCCGAATTAATAATTGGAATTAATCTTCTGTTATGGATACTCGTCTCCTGTCAAAGGGAGTACAATGCAGTCTTGTTATTTTCTGCAGAGGAAGGCGAAGAAGCTGACACATCGTTTCGAAGGGGAATTTGCTGAATTGCACCAGATTCTTAATGAAGAAGAACAGGAGATGAAGAGAAGACTCAACCGGAGAGAGCAAGAAATGCTGTCCAGAGGGAGGAGCGGAGCCAGAACGACTGCTGAGATGAATCTTTCCTTCGGCCAAGTGATGTGGAATTTTCTGCAGGTACTTCTTGAACCCCCCTGCAGCTGCTGTTTCAACCATTATAAGGGTAACACTCTTGCTCGTCAAGCCGATAAATAAAGGCACCCCTCATTTAGAATGTGGAGATTTCATTCATTTTATTGAGACAAATCTCTCCCAATTTTGGGGAATTATGAAAATGAAGATTAAAGAGAGCTACGTCTGTTTTGGCCTCCCAGTGTAATTATAGAAATATTCACTTATTTTCCATTGGGGCTAGATATTTTGACTCAGAATATGTTCAAATAATTGCAGCCTTGAAGGGGTATAATGCAGAGAAGCATGGTGAGGTAGAGGAAGAGTGATGTTGCTTTGTAACTAACTACCTGAAACCCGATAATGGTCACAGGGCAGCAGGCGTGTGTTGTCCATTTCTAATTGCACTTAAACTGACTGGCTCCCGAGAGCGTATCAGGGGACCGCTAAGAGAGAATGTGGACGAGATAATAATCTTTATTTTTTTTAAATAAATTTAGAATGCCCAATTATCTTCTTCCAATTAAGGGGCAATTTAGCGTGGCCAATCCACCTACCCTGCACATCTTTTTGGGTTGTGGGGGTGAGACCCACGCAAACACGGGAAGAATGTGCAAACTCCACACGGACAGTGACCCGGGGCGGGATCGAACCTGGGACCTCGGCGCCGTGAGGCAGCAGGGCTAACCCACTGCGCAACGGTGCTTCCCCGATAATAATCTTTATTAATAATAATCTTTATTGTCACAATAGGCTTACATAAACTCTGCATTGAAGTTACTGTGTAAAGTCCCTAGTCGCCACATTCCGGCGCCTGTTCGGGTACACTGAGGGAGAATTCAGAATGTCCAATTCACCTAACAAGCACGACTTTTGGGACTTGTGGGAGGAAACCGGAGCACCCGGAGGAAACCCACGCAGACACGGGGAGAATGTGCAGTCTCCGCACAGAAAGTGACCCAAGCGGGAATCGAACCTAGGACCCTGGTGCTGTGAAGCAACAGTGCTAACCACGGTGCTACTGTGCCGAGAGAGCAAATCTGGGGCCGAGAAAGAGAATGTGGGGAGAGCGAGAAAGTGGGAAGAGAGAATTTCGGGAGAGAGAGAGAGGATGTGGGGGAGAGAGAATGGGAGAATATGGGGGAGAAAGAGAGAATGTGGGGAGAGAGGGAGAATGTGGGGAGAGAGAGGGAGAATGTGGGGGAGAGAGAATGTGGGGGAGAGAGAGCATGTGGGGGGGAGAGAGAATGTGGGGAAGAGAGAGAATGTGGGGCGGAGAGAGAGAGAATGTGGGGGAGAGAATGTGGGGGAGAGAGAATGTGGGGGCAAGAGAGAGGGAGAATGTGGGGGAGAGAGAGAATGTGTGAGATAGATGGAGAGAGAGAATGTGGGTGAGAGAGAGAGAGAATCTGGAGGAGAGAGAGAATGTGGGGGCGAGAGAATGTGGGGGGAGAGAGAATGTGGGGGAGAGAGAGGATGTGGGAGAGAGAGAGAATGTGGGGAAGAGAGAGAGGATGTGGGAGAGAGGGAAAATGTGGGGGAGAGAGAATGTGAGTAAGAGGGACAATGTGGGGGAGAGAGTGAATGTGGGGGAGAAAGAGAATGTAAGTAAGAGTGACAATGTGGGGGAGAGATGGGGGAATTGGGGGGGAGAGGAATGTGGGGGGGAAGAGAGAGAACAAATCTGGGAGAGAGAGAGAATGTGGGGGAGAGAGAGAATGTGGGAGATAGATGGAGAGACAGAATGTGGGGGAGAGAGAATGTGGGGGAGAGAGAATGTGGGGAGAGAGTGAATGTGGGGGAGAGAGAATGGGAGAGAGAGAGTGAATGATGGGGAGAGAGAGAATGTGTGAGGGAGAGCGAGAATGTGGGGGGGAGAGAGAATGTGGGGGAGAGGAAGAATGTGAGTAAGAGGGACAATGTGGGGGAGAGTGGGGGAATGTGGGGGAGAGAGAAAATGTGGGGGAGAGGGAGAATGTGGGGGAGAAAGAGAATGTGGGTGAGAGAGGGAGAATGTGGGTAAGAGGGACAATGTGGGGGAGAGTGTGGGAATGTGGGGGAGAGAGGAGAAATGTGGGGAGAGGGGGGAATGTGTGAGGGAGAGGGGGAATGTGGGAGGGAAGAGAGAACAAATCTGGGAGAGAGAGAATGTGGGGTGAGAGAATGTGGGGGAGAGAGGGAGAATGTGGGGAAGAGGGAGAATGTGGGGAAGAAACAGGGAGAATGTGGGGGAGAGGGAGAATGAAGGGGAGAATGTGGGGGAGAGAGGGAGAATGTGGGGGAGAGAGAGGGAGAATGTGGGGAGAGGGAGAATGAAGGAGAGAATGTGGGGGAGAGAGGAAGAATGTGGGGAGAGAGAGGGAGAATGTGGGGGAGAGGGAGAATGTGGGGGAGAAAGAGGGAGAATGTGGGGGAGAGAGGGAGAATGTGGGGGAGAGAGGGAGAATATGGGGGAGAGGGACAATGTGGGGGAGAGAGAGAATGTGGGGGAGAGAGGGAGAATGTGGGTAAGAGGGACAATGTGGGGGAGAGAGAGAATGAATGTGGGGGAGAGAGCGAATGTGGGACATGCCCGGGATAGGAACCTTCAATGCGCAGTATGTAGGGTTGGCAAAATAGCAGGATATCAAAATAGCGAAAATTACAGCAGGTTTCCCTTTAATATCAAACTGAAAACTACAGTCAATATTTGCAACGTGAATTGATATTTTATACTTTTTTATTTCAGGAGGTGAAAGTACTTATTGGTGGGTAAGTAATTCCCTATTTCGTTAGTTGATTCTTCTGTCTCGCATTGTAAGAGTTGAGCAGTGTTGATCTCTAATTATTAATCATTTTTTTGAAGGTGCAATGAAAGCAGACAAGAAAGTGAATCTCCTGTGAATACGCTGATTGGTGAATTTGGAGGTCCCCTTCAATACATCGTATGGAGGCAGATGAGGAAATCAATCAAACCAGGTAGACACCAATTGCTGATCAAAATCTATGCCAATCTCAACAGGCCATTTTAAATTCCTTCAATCGTACTTACGAAAATGTGATACTGCGCTTCAGAATCTTGGGCCAGGATTTTCCGGAGGGCGGGAATTTCCTGCCCGCCTTCCAAAGAGTCGGTAGGGTACGCAACCCTGCCAACTCTCCCTGCCCCGCAGACATTTCATGCTTGAATGAATGTCGGCCATCTGGCTTCAGGCGGGACCTGGGGCCCCTCGCTCGAGAGGAAGTCCGACCTTGGAGCGTTGCCAGCTCCAACCTGATTGGCAGATAGGTCTCTCGTCACCGCAGCGACGGGAGCTCCGGTGGACAGAAGGTGAAGTGCATGTAGGTGGGAGAACCGAGTCTTGGAACTGGACGGAAAGGTAATGCCTTCGGGGGTCGGAGGTTGGAGAGTGCAGGGAAGGCCTGGGGTCAAGGAAAGTGGGCAACTGGGTGTCAAGAGAGAGGCGGAATGGGTGTGGTGAATGAGGCCCAGCAGCCACCGGACCCAGAAAATTGAGGCCATAAGAACATAAGAACTAGGAGCAGGAGTAGGCCACCATGCCCCTCGAGCCTGCTCCACCATTCAATGAGATCATGGCTGATCTTTTGTGGACTCAGCTCCACTTTCCGGCCCGAACACCATAACCCTTAATCCCTTTATTCTTCAAAAAACGATCTATCTTTATCTTAAAAACATTTAATGAATGAGCCTCTACTGCTTCACTGGGCAAGGAATTCCATAGATTCACAACCCTTTGGGTGAAGAAGTTCCTCCTAAACTCAGTCCTAAATCTACTTCCCCTTATTTTGAGGCTATGCCCCCCAGTTCTGCTTTAACCCGCCAGTGGAAACAACCTGCCCGCATCTATCCAATCTATTTCCTTCATAATTTAATATCAAACCAAAAACTACAATCATCTACTAAATGGATAACCTCACATTTGTCAACATTGTATTCCATCTGCCAGACCCTAGCCCATTCACTTAGCCTATCCAAATCCCTCTGCAGACTTCCAGTATCCTCTGCACTTTTTGCTTTACCACTTATCTTAGTGTCGTCTGCAAACTTGGACACATTGCCCTTGGTCCCCAACTCCAAATCATCTACGTAAATTGTGAACAGTTGTGGGCCCAACACTGATCCCTGAGGGACACCACTAGCTACTGATTGCCATGTGGGAAAAGGTCCTTGTGTGGCCAGTAAAGGTGGCAGTTGAGGTAAGGGCCAGCCTTGAGGTACGAGTCCTTGTCCGTCCCAGCATAAAAATGCTGCAAAGTTGGGGGTGGCTGGGCGGGAAATCACTCAGCAGAAAGCCTGTTCCTTCTATTTCATACCACCCTCTTGCCAGACAATCCGCTGGCAGGGGAGCCTGAAATTCAGGCCTTAATCCCAGTTTTAAAATATCATTTAATTCCGAATGATTTGTTGAACTCAACCCGGTTTCACCTGGCAAGAATACAAGGGGCTGGTTTAGCACAGTGGGCTAAATAGCTGGCCTGTAATGCATAACAAGGCAGCAGCGCGGGTTCAATTCCCGTACCGGCCTCCCCGAACAGGTGCCGGAATGTGGCGACAAGGGGCTTTCCACAGTAACTTCATTTGTAGCCTACTTGTGACAATAAGCGATTTTCATTTCATTTCATTTTCATTTCACATTATCTTGGCTCAATTGAATGAGGTGAAGAGGTAAGTAGTAATCTTTGACCTGTACACATTATAGGTCGACTTTCGGACCAGAAATGGTCGACCGTTTAATACCAAAAGGGACAATTTTAATCAAACTTTCAGGAAACTGATTGGGTAGGGTGAAATTCAGATTTTGCATCGCGCCCAATCACGTGGGCAAGTTAAGTTGAAACGACCGTTGCCAGTAAGGGTCAGGTCGACCTGTCAGGAAGCTGGAAGGCGAGTTTATCTCCTGAGGCTGGGCACTAGAACAGTTGTGTTGGCACACCACACTTGCAGATATCTGCAAGGGCAGCACTGCGGCACAGTGGTTAGCACTGCGGCACAGTGGTTAGCACTGCTGCCTCACAGCGCCAAGGACCTGGGTTCAATTCCGACCTTGGGTGGCACTCTGCGCGGAGTCTGCCCGTTCTCCCCCGTGTCTGCGTGGGTTTCCTCCGGGTGCTCCGGTTTCCTCCCGCAGTCCAGAGATGTGCGGGTTAGGTGGGTTGGCTAAATTGCCCCTAGGTGGGGTTACGGGGATGGGGTGGGGTTTGGGCCTCGATAGGCTGCTCTTTCAGAGGGTCGGTGCAGACTCGAAGGGCCGAATGGCCCTATTCTGCACTGTAGGGATTCAATGATACTACGATATCTGACTTGGATCATACGAACATACAAACTAGGAGCAGGTGTAGGCCATTTGGCACATTTGAGTCTGCTCCGCCATTCAGTAACACCATGACTGGCCTTGATTGTTAACCTCAACCCCACATTGCTGCCCACCCCCCCCATAACCTTTCACCCCCTTGTTAATGAAGAATCTCTCTCCCTCCGCCTATTCCCAGGTTCTGCTTCCAGGAAGAAAATTCCAGAATCTCACAACCCTTTGAGAGAAAACAATTCCCTCATCTCCCCCTTAAACCGCTGGACCCTTATTTTAAACAGTGACCGCCCCCCCTAGTTCCAGATTCTCCCACAAGAGGAAACATCTTCTCCACATCCATCTTGTCACTACCCCTCAGGATTTTAAAGCATGTTGTTTTATTTCAGTGTGCCTTTTGTACATTACTTCATCGGTATAAATCTTTATAGTTTTGACCCATTTGAATCTGTGCCCCAAATCCACCCACCGCGTCATCAAATTGTAAAGTCTCTGAGCAGCTTTGCGTTTGCGTAAAACTACACAGATAATTAATGTCCAGAAGCACCCAAATGAGTGCTATTGTTTGAACCTGCGCAAGGTAGCCAGAGTAAAATGTAAGCAAAGGGGCAGCACGGTGGAACAGTGGGTTAGCCCTGCTGCCTCACGGCGCCGAGGTCCCAGGTTCGATCCCGGCTCTGGGTCACTGTCCGTGTGGAGTTTGCACAGTCTCCCCGTGTTTGCGTGGGTTTCGCTCCCACGACCCAGAGATGTGCTGGGTAGGTGGATCGGCCGTGCTAAATTGATCCTTAATTGGAAAAAATGAATTGGGTACTCTAAATTTATTTTTTAAAATGTAAATAAGGCCGCATTTGGAGTACTGTGTACAGTTTTGTCACCTTATTTGAGGAGGGATGTAGTTGCATTGGAGGCAGTTCTGAGGAGGTTCACTGGATTGATTCAAGAGATGAGGGGTTTGTCCTATGAAGAGAGACTGAGCAGTTTAGGTCCATACCCTCATGAGTTTAGAAGAATGAGAGGAGAGCTAATTGAGGTATAGAAGATTTCATAGAATTTACAGTGCAGAAGGAGGCCATTCAGCCCATCGAGTCTGCACCGGCTCTTGGAAAGAGCACCCTACCCAACCCCACACCCCCACCCTATATCCATAACCCAGTAACCCCACCGAACACTAAGGGCAATTTTGGACACTAAGGGGCAATTTATCATGGCCAATCCACCTAACCTGCACATCTTTGGACTTCTGGGAGGAAACCGGAGCACCCGGAGGAAACCCACGCACACACGGGGAGAAAGTGCAGACTCCGCACAGATAGTGACCCAAGCCGGGAATTGAACCTGGGACCCTGGAGCTGTGAAGCAATTGTGCTAACCACAATGCTACCGTGCCGCCCTGATGATAAACGGTAATGGCAAAATAGACATAGCGTGAATCCTTCCTCTTGTGGGGTATTCCAGAGCGAGAGGTCACAGTTTTAGGATAAGGGGTAGCTGATTCAAAACAGAGATGAGGAGAAATCACTTCTCTCAAAGCGTCGTGAATCTGTGGAATTCCCTGCCCCAGAGTGCAGTGGATACCGGGACATTGAGTAACCTTAAGGAGGAGGTGGACAGGTTTTTAATTAGTAATGGGTTAAAGGGTTATGGAGACCGGGCAGGAAAGTGGAGTTGAGGCCGAGATGAGATTAGCCATAAGACCATAAGACATAGGAGCGGAAGTAAGGCCATTCGGCCCATCGAGTCCACTCCACCTTTCAATCATGGCTGATTTCAACTCCATTTACCCGCTCTCTCTCCATAGCCCTTAATTCCTCGAGAAATCAAGAATTTATCAACTTCTGTCTCAAAGACACTCAACGTCCCGGCCTCCACCGCCCTCTGTGGCAATGAATTCCACAGACCCACCACTCTCTGGCTGAAGAAATTTCTCCTCATCTCTGTTCTAAAGTGACTCCCTTTTATTCTAAGGCTGTGCCCCCGGGTCCTAGTCGCCCCTGCTAATGGAAACAACTTCCCTACGTCCACCCTATCTAAGCCATCCATTATCTTGTAAGTTTCTATTAGATCTCCCCTCAACCTCCTAAACTCCAATGAATATAATCCCAGGATCCTCAGACGTTCATCGTATGTTAGGCCTACCATTCCTGGGATCATCCGTGTGAATCTCCGCTGGACCCGCTCCAGTGCCAGTATGTCCTTCCTGAGGTGTGGGGCCCAAAATTGCTCACAGTATTCTAAATGATCATGATCATATTGGATGGCGGAGTGGGCTTGAAGGGGCTGAATTGCCTACTCCTGCTCCTTGTTCTTAAGTTATCTAAATATTATTATCTCAACATATTCCAACTCAATGTACTGCACTGAGTACAATGTACAATACTGGACTCAAAATATCAACTCTTGTTACTCCCTCCACAGCACGTGTGGATGCTGGAATTCCATCTCAACGTGCTACAGCCTTTTGTACTTTACTTCAGCGGTACTAATGTTCTGGTTTCTTTACAGCATTGACCCATTTGAACCTGTGCGCCAAATCGGCGCACCCCAGCCTCACCTTGTCGGAAGGCATGACCAGGGTAAGAGTTGGTTATCTGCAGCAGAAACTCCCGGACAATCCGAGCCGGTTTCAGCATCGCCTCTGTGTGCTGGGATCGCAAGGGTTTACATCGGGGAGACACTACTGGGAGGTCGAGGTGGACCAGGGGGCCAAGTGGACGCTCGGGGTCGTGAGAGAGTCGGTACGCAGAGGAGAGTCCGAAGATCTGATCGCGAGAAATGGCTACTGGGTCGTCAGTCCTCACGTGGTCAATTGGCTGCAGTGGTTGCTGGGATTCTTTGCACAGAGGGAGAGAAACCTGCAGCAGGTAGATTACCTCGCACTTCAACTGAATCCAAAAAAGGTTGGCATTTATTTGGACTATGAGGGCGGGCAAGTTTCGTTTTACAATGCCGAGAACATGTCTCATTTATACACACACAAGGGGACAATGACCGGAAAACTGTTCGCTTTCTTTTCACCCGGAACCGCTCCAAATAATCAAATGAAGCTCCTGCGACTGTCGCTGTGAGGCCAACTTGTCTCGAGTTTTCTGGCAGCCATGTTGGTGAAGCATTAAAAAAAATAATTAAATTTAACATTCTTAATTTCGAGTCGCATTGCGGATCTTTTCTTTATATATGCAAAAACACAAAATAGAACGTATACTCCTGCATGTCATTGGAATTATTTTTTTAAAAAGGTAGTTGGCTTTAAACTATATTAAACGATTGCTGTTCTTGCGCTGACTGGGTGTCTCTGTCTGTTATTGAGTAGAAGACGGGAGGGGGTAAAGGTGCCATGAAAAGCCTTTGATTTCTTGGGGCCCCAATTTTGATGCAGACAAACCGTCGGGACTCTTAAAAGTTAAATTGAACACGTTCCAGAAACAAAAAAATATACAAGTAGAGCAACGTGGAGTGATTCATTTTGGTGGGAAGAATAGATCATAGAATCATAGAAGGAGGCCATTCAGCCCATCGAGTCTGCACCAGCTCTTGGAAAGAGCACCCTACCCAAGCCCACACCTCCACCCTATCCCCATAACCCAGTAACCCCACCCAACACTAAGGGCACTTTTGTACACTAATAGCAATTTAGCATGGCCAATCCACCTAACCTGCACATCTTTGGACTGTGGGAGGAAACCGGAGCATCTCAACTAGGTTATGAGCCCAGATAATAAAGCATATGAGGTCCAGGGCTTTAGAAGTAGAGGCATAGAGTACAAAAGACAGAAGTTACCATGAAACCTGTGCAAAAACCCACGGCTCTGGCCTTTCTCACCACCGCACTTTAAGGAAGAATGCGAAGGCATTAGAGGGACGTGCCGAATAGATTTGCGAGAATGGCTTCAGGGATGAGGGACTTCAGTTATGTAGCGAGATTAGAACAAAGAACAAAGAAAATTACAGCAAAGGAACAGGCCTTTCGGCCCTCCCAGCCTGCGCCGATCCAGATCCTTTATCTAAACCTGTCACCTATTTTCCAAGGATCTACTTCCCTCTGCTCCCTGCCCGTTCATATATCTGTCTCGGTACATCTTAAATGATGCTATCGTGCCCGCCTCTACCACCTCTGCTGGCAAAGCGTTCCAGGCACCCACCACCCTCTGCGTAAAGAACTTTCCACGCACATCTCCCTTAAACTTTCCCCCTCTCACCTTGAAATCGTGACCCCCTGTAATTGACGCCACCACTCTTGGAAAAAGCTTGTTGCTATCCACCCTGTCCATACCTCTCATAATGTTGTCGACCTCAATCAGGTCCCCCCTCAACCTCCGTCTTTCCAACGAAAACAATCCTAATCTACTCAACCTTTCTTCACAGCTAGCACCCTCCATACCAGGCAACATCCTGGTGAACCTCCCCTGCACCTCTCTAAAGATTTTTTACCCAGCGAGTGATCTGGAATGCGCCGCCCGAAAGTGCAATGGAGGCAGATTGAACTGTGGATTGCGAAAGGGAATTAGATTATTATCTGAAGAGGAAAGATTCACAGGGGGGGGGTAGTGGTGTGGGAAGACTGGGGAGTGGCAATAGGTGAATTGCTCTTGCAGTGAGCAAGTACAGACATAACAGGCCGAATGGCCTTCTTCTGTACCAAGCATTCTATGATTCAATGGTTAAAGAACCAGAATAAAAACAATCTTCCCAACGGTAGAAAATACCGAGGGATGAAAATTCATCTTGGGTGGGATAGCAAATAATAATAATCTTTAGTGTCACGAGTAGGCTCACATTAACACTGCAATGAGGTTACTGCGAAAAGACCCTAGTCGCCACATTCCGGCGCCTGTTCGGGTACACTGAGGGAGAATTCAGAATGTACAATTCACCTAACAGCACATCTTTCGGGGCTTGTGGGAGGAAACCGGAGCACCCGGAGGAAACCCACACAGATACAGGGAGAACGTGCAGACTCCACGCAGACAGTGACACAAGGCGGAAATCGAACCGGGGGACTCTGGTGCTGTGAAGCAACAGTGCTAACCACTGTGCTACCGTGCCGCCCATGTTATTGGGTGAATGGGTGTTAGTGTATCTGCTGCATCTCCTGTTTACCGAAGTCAGTGGAACTGGACATCGAGTAGGATGTAGAAAGGGTAACTGATTCCAAATCCTTGGTTTTATGTCTCTGCCCATCAATTTCACCAGTAGTTGGGACAACCCACTGAATCTACAAGTTGCCATCGAACTGGATGTTTTCATGGTGAACAAGACGAGCTGGAGCCAGTCACGACAATCTGACGAGCTGGAGCCAGTCATGACAATCTGACGAGCTGGGGCCAGTCACGACGAGCTGGAGCCAGTCACGACAATCTGACGAGCTGGAGCCAGTCACGACAACCTGATGAGCTGGAGCCAGTCACGATAATCTGACAGGCTGGGGCCAGTCACGACAATCTGACGAGCTGGAGCCAGTCACGACAACCTGACAGGCTGGGGCCAGTCACGACAATCTGACGAGCTGGAGCCAGTCACAACAACCTGACGAGCTGGGGCCAGTCACGACAATCTGACGAGCTGGAGCCAGTCACGATAATCTGACGAGCTGGAGCCAGTCACGATAATCTGACGAGCTGGAGTCAGTCACGACAATCTGACGAGCTGGAGTCAGTCACGACAATCTGACGAGCTGGAGCCAGTCACGACAATCTGACGAGCTGGAGCCAGTCACGACAATCTGACGAGCTGGAGCCAGTCACGACAATCTGACGAGCTGGAGCCAGTCACGATAATCTGACGAGCTGGAGCCAGTCACGACAATCTGACGAGCTGGAGCCAGTCACGATAATCTGACGAGCTGGAGCCAGTCACGACAATCTGACGAGCTGGAGCCAGTCACGACGAGCTGGGGCCAGACACGACAATCTGACGAGCTGGAGCCAGTCACGACAATCTGACGAGCTGGAGCCAGTCACGACGAGCTGGAGCCAGTCACGACAATCTGACGAGCTGGAGCCAGTCACGACAATCTGACGAGCTGGAGCCAGTCACGACAACCTGACGAGCTGGAGCCAGTCACGACAATCTGACGAGCTGGAGCCAGTCACGACAATCTGACGAGCTGGAGCCAGTCACGACAATCTGACGAGCTGGAGCCAGTCACGACGAGCTGGAGCCAGTCACGACAATCTGACGAGCTGGGGCCAGTCACGACAATCTGACGAGCTGGAGCCAGTCACGACGAGCTGGAGCCAGTCACGACAATCTGACGAGCTGGAGCCAGTCACGACAATCTGACGAGCTGGAGCCAGTCACGACAACCTGACGAGCTGGGGCCAGTCACGACAATCTGACGAGCTGGAGCCAGTCACGACGAGCTGGAGCCAGTCACGACAATCTGACGAGCTGGAGCCAGTCACGACGAGCTGGAGCCAGTCACGACAATCTGACGAGCTGGAGCCAGTCACGACGAGCTGGGGCAAGTCACGACAATCTGACGAGCTGGAGCCAGTCACGACGAGCTGGAGCCAGTCACGACAATCTGACGAGCTGGAGCCAGTCACGACGAGCTGGAGCCAGTCACGACAATCTGACGAGCTGGAGCCAGTCACGACAATCTGACGAGCTGGAGCCAGTCACGACGAGCTGGAGCCAGTCACGACAATCTGACGAGCTGGAGCCAGTCACGACGAGCTGGGGCAAGTCACGACAATCTGACGAGCTGGAGCCAGTCACGACGAGCTGGAGCCAGTCACGACAATCTGACGAGCTGGAGCCAGTCACGACGAGCTGGAGCCAGTCACGACAATCTGACGAGCTGGAGCCAGTCACGACAATCTGACGAGCTGGAGCCAGTCACGACGAGCTGGGGCCAGTCACGACAATCTGACGAGCTGGGGCCAGTCACGACAATCTGACGAGCTGGGGCCAGTCACGACAATCTGACGAGCTGGAGCCAGTCACGACGAGCTGGAGCCAGTCACGACAATCTGACGAGCTGGAGCCAGTCACGACGAGCTGGGGCCAGTCACGACAATCTGACGAGCTGGAGCCAGTCACGACAATCTGACGAGCTGGAGCCAGTCACAACAATCTGACGAGCTGGAGCCAGTCACGACGAGCTGGGGCCAGTCACGACAATCTGACGAGCTGGGGCCAGTCACGACAATCTGACGAGCTGGGGCCAGTCACGACAATCTGACGAGCTGGAGCCAGTCACGACGAGCTCGAGCCAGTCACGACAATCTGACGAGCTGGAGCCAGTCACGACAATCTGACGAGCTGGAGCCAGTCACGACAATCTGACGAGCTGGAGCCAGTCACGACGAGCTGGAGCCAGTCACGACAATCTGACGAGCTGGAGCCAGTCACGACGAGCTGGGGCCAGTCACGACAATCTGACGAGCTGGAGCCAGTCACGACAATCTGACGAGCTGGAGCCAGTCACGACGAGCTGGAGCCAGTCACGACAATCTGACGAGCTGGAGCCAGTCACGACAATCTGACGAGCTGGAGCCAGTCACGACAATCTGACGAGCTGGAGCCAGTCACGACAATCTGACGAGCTGGGGCCAGTCACAACAATCTGACGAGCTGGGGCCAGTCACGACATTCTGACGAGCTGGAGCCAGTCACGACGAGCTGGAGCCAGTCACAACAACCTGACGAGCTGGAGCCAGTCACGACAATCTGACGAGCTGGGGCCAGTCACGACAATCTGACGAGCTGGAGCCAGTCACAACAATCTGACGAGCTGGAGCCAGTCACGACGAGCTGGGGCCAGTCACAACAATCTGACGAGCTGGGGCCAGTCACGACAATCTGACGAGCTGGAGCCAGTCACGACAATCTGACGAGCTGGAGCCAGTCACGACGAGCTGGAGCCAGTCACGACAATCTGACGAGCTGGGGCCAGTCACGACAATCTGACGAGCTGGGGCCAGTCACGACAATCTGACGAGCTGGGGCCAGTCACGACAATCTGACGAGCTGGAGCCAGTCACGACGAGCTGGAGCCAGTCACGACGAGCTGGGGCCAGTCACGACAATCTGACGAGCTGGGGCCAGTCACGACAATCTGACGAGCTGGGGCCAGTCACGACGAGCTGGAGCCAGTCACGACAATCTGACGAGCTGGGGCCAGTCACGACGAGCTGGAGCCAGTCACGACAACCTGACGAGCTGGGGCCAGTCACGACAATCTGCCGAGCTGGGGCCAGTCACGACAATCTGACGAGCTGGGGCCAGTCACGACGAGCTGGAGCCAGTCACGACAATCTGACGAGCTGGGGCCAGTCACGACGAGCTGGAGCCAGTCACGACAATCTGACGAGCTGGAGCCAGTCACGACAATCTGACGAGCTGGGGCCAGTCACGACAATCTGACGAGCTGGGGCCAGTCACGACGAGCTGGAGCCAGTCACGACAACCTGACGAGCTGGAGCCAGTCACGACAACCTGACGAGCTGGAGCCAGTCACGACGAGCTGGAGCCAGTCACGACAATCTGACGAGCTGGGGCCAGTCACGACAACCTGACGAGCTGGAGCCAGTCACGACAATCTGACGAGCTGGGGCCAGTCACGACAATCTGACGAGCTGGAGCCAGTCACGACGAGCTGGAGCCAGTCACGACAACCTGACGAGCTGGAGCCAGTCACGACAATCTGACGAGCTGGAGCCAGTCACGACAATCTGACGAGCTGGAGCCAGTCACGACGAGCTGGAGCCAGTCACGACAATCTGACGAGCTGGGGCCAGTCACGACAACCTGACGAGCTGGAGCCAGTCACGACAATCTGACGAGCTGGGGCCAGTCACGACAATCTGACGAGCTGGAGCCAGTCACGACAATCTGACGAGCTGGGGCCAGTCACGACGAGCTGGGGCCAGTCACGACAACCTGACGAGCTGGAGCCAGTCACGACAATCTGACGAGCTGGAGCCAGTCACGACAATCTGACGAGCTGGAGCCAGTCACGACAATCTGACGAGCTGGAGCCAGTCACGACGAGCTGGGGCCAGTCACGACAATCTGACGAGCTGGAGCCAGTCACGACAATCTGACGAGCTGGAGCCAGTCACGACAATCTGACGAGCTGGAGCCAGTCACGACGAGCTGGAGTCAGTCACGACAATCTGACGAGCTGGAGCCAGTCACGACAATCTGACGAGCTGCGGCCAGTCACGGCAATCTGACGAGCTGGAGCCAGTCACGACGAGCTGGAGTCAGTCACGACAATCTGACGAGCTGGAGCCAGTCACGACGAGCTGGAGTCAGTCACGACAATCTGACGAGCTGGAGCCAGTCACGACAATCTGACGAGCTGGAGCCAGTCACGACGAGCTGGAGCCAGTCACGACAATCTGACGAGCTGGGGCCAGTCACGACGAGCTGGAGCCAGTCACGACAATCTGACGAGCTGGAGCCAGTCACGATAATCTGACGAGCTGGAGCCAGTCACGACAATCTGACGAGCTGGAGCCAGTCACGACAATCTGACGAGCTGGAGCCAGTCACGACAATCTGACGAGCTGGGTCCAGTCACGACAATCTGACGAGCTGGAGCCAGTCACGACAATCTGACGAGCTGGAGCCAGTCACGACGAGCTGGAGCCAGTCACGATAATCTGACGAGCTGGAGCCAGTCACGACAATCTGACGAGCTGGAGCCAGTCACGACAATCTGACGAGCTGGGTCCAGTCACGACAATCTGACGAGCTGGAGCCAGTCACGACAATCTGACGAGCTGGAGCCAGTCACGACGAGCTGGAGCCAGTCACGATAATCTGACGAGCTGGAGCCAGTCACGACAATCTGACGAGCTGGAGCCAGTCACGACAATCTGACGAGCTGGGTCCAGTCACGACAATCTGACGAGCTGGAGCCAGTCACGACGAGCTGGAGCCAGTCACGACAATCTGACGAGCTGGGGCCAGTCACGACGAGCTGGAGCCAGTCACGACAATCTGACGAGCTGGAGCCAGTCACGATAATCTGACGAGCTGGAGCCAGTCACGACAATCTGACGAGCTGGAGCCAGTCACGACAATCTGACGAGCTGGAGCCAGTCACGACGAGCTGGGTCCAGTCACGACAATCTGACGAGCTGGAGCCAGTCACGACAATCTGACGAGCTGGGTCCAGTCACGACAATCTGACGAGCTGGAGCCAGTCACGACAATCTGACGAGCCGGAGCCAGTCACGACAATCTGACGAGCTGGAGCCAGTCACGACGAGCTGGAGCCAGTCACGACAATCTGACGAGCTGGGTCCAGTCACGACAATCTGACGAGCTGGGGCCAGTCACGACAACCTGACGAGCTGGGGCCAGTCACGACGAGCTGGAGCCAGTCACGACAATCTGACGAGCTGGAGCCAGTCACGATAATCTGACGAGCTGGAGCCAGTCACGACAATCTGACGAGCTGGAGCCAGTCACGACAGTCTGACGAGCTGGAGCCAGTCACGACAATCTGACGAGCTGGGGCCAGTCACGACGAGCTGGAGCCAGTCACGACAATCTGACGAGCTGGGGCCAGTCACGACAATCTGACGAGCTGGGTCCAGTCACGACAATCTGACGAGCTGGGGCCAGTCACGACAATCTGACGAGCTGGAGCCAGTCACGACGAGCTGGAGCCAGTCACGACAATCTGACGAGCTGGAGCCAGTCACGACGAGCTGGGTCCAGTCACGACAATCTGACGAGCTGGAGCCAGTCACGACGAGCTGGGGCCAGACACGACAATCTGACGAGCTGGAGCCAGTCACGACAATCTGACGAGCTGGAGCCAGTCACGACAATCTGACGAGCTGGAGCCAGTCACGACGAGCTGGAGTCAGTCACGACAATCTGACGAGCTGGAGCCAGTCACGACAACCTGATGAGCTGGGGCCAGTCACGACGGGCTGGAGCCAGTCACGACAACCTGACGAGCTGGGGCCAGTCACAACAATCTGATGAGCTGGGGCCAGTCACGACGAGCTGGAGCCAGTCACGACAACCTGACGAGCTGGAGTCAGTCACGACAATCTGACGAGCTGGGGCCAGTCACGACGAGCTGGAGCCAGTCACGACAACCTGACGAGCTGGAGCCAGTCACGACAATCTGACGAGCTGGAGCCAGTCACGACGAGCTGGAGTCAGTCACGACAATCTGACGAGCTGGGGCCAGTCACGACAATCTGACGAGCTGGAGCCAGTCACGACGAGCTGGAGTCAGTCACGACAACCTGACGAGCCGGAGCCAGTCACGACAACCTGACGAGCTGGAGCCAGTCACGACAATCGGACGAGCTGGAGCCAGTCACGACAACCTGACGAGCTGGAGCCAGTCACGACAATCTGACGAGCCGGAGCCAGTCACGACAATCTGACGAGCTGGAGCCAGTCACGACGAGCTGGGGCCAGACACGACAATCTGACGAGCTGGAGCCAGTCACGACAACCTGACGAGCTGGAGCCAGTCACGTCAATCTGACGAGCCGGAGCCAGTCACGACAATCTGACGAGCTGGAGCCAGTCACGACGAGCTGGGGCCAGACACGACAATCTGACGAGCTGGAGCCAGTCACGACAACCTGACGAGCTGGAGCCAGTCACGACAATCTGACGAGCTGGAGCCAGTCACGACAATCTGACGAGCTGGAGCCAGTCACGACGAGCTGGGGCCAGACACGACAATCTGACGAGCTGGAGCCAGTCACGACAATCTGACGAGCTGGAGCCAGTCACGACGAGCTGGAGCCAGTCACGACAATCTGACGAGCTGGAGCCAGTCACGACAACCTGACGAGCTGGAGCCAGTCACGACAACCTGACGAGCTGGAGCCAGTCACGACGAGCTGGAGCCAGTCACGACGATCTGACGAGCTGGAGCCAGTCACGACAATCTGACGAGCTGGAGCCAGTCACGACGAGCTGGAGCCAGTCACGACAATCTGACGAGCTGGAGCCAGTCACGACAACCTGACGAGCTGGAGCCAGTCACGACAACCTGACGAGCTGGAGCCAGTCACGACGAGCTGGGGCCAGTCACGACGATCTGACGAGCTGGAGCCAGTCACGACAATCTGACGAGCTGGAGCCAGTCACGACGAGCTGGAGCCAGTCACGACGAGCTGGAGCCAGTCACGACAATCTGACGAGCTGGGGCCAGTCACGACAATCTGACGAGCTGGAGCCAGTCACGACAACCTGACGAGCTGGAGCCAGTCACGACAATCTGACGAGCTGGGGCCAGTCACGACAATCTGACGAGTTGGAGCCAGTCACGACAACCTGACGAGCTGGAGCCAGTCACGACAACCTGATGAGCTGGGGCCAGTCACGACAATCTGACGAGCTGGAGCCAGTCACGACAATCTGACGAGCTGGAGCCAGTCACGACGAGCTGGAGCCAGTCACGACAACCTGACGAGCTGGAGCCAGTCACGACAATCTGACGAGCTGGAGCCAGTCACGACAATCTGACGAGCTGGAGCCAGTCACGACGAGCTGGAGCCAGTCACGACAATCTGACGAGCTGGAGCCAGTCACGACAACCTGACGAGCTGGAGCCAGTCACGACGAGCTGGGGCCAGTCACGACGATCTGACGAGCTGGAGCCAGTCACGACAATCTGACGAGCTGGAGCCAGTCACGACGAGCTGGAGCCAGTCACGACAATCTGACGAGCTGGAGCCAGTCACGACAACCTGACGAGCTGGAGCCAGTCACGACAACCTGACGAGCTGGAGCCAGTCACGACAACCTGACGAGCTGGAGCCAGTCACGACAATCTGACGAGCTGGAGCCAGTCACGACGAGCTGGAGTCAGTCACGACAACCTGATGAGCTGGGGCCAGTCACGACAATCTGACGAGCTGGAGCCAGTCACGACGAGCTGGAGTCAGTCACGACAACCTGATGAGCTGGGGCCAGTCACGACAATCTGACGAGTTGGAGCCAGTCACGACAATCTGACGAGCTGGAGCCAGTCACGACAACCTGACGAGCTGGAGCCAGTCACGACGAGCTGGAGCCAGTCACGACGAGCTGGAGCCAGTCACGACAACCTGACGAGCTGGAGCCAGTCACGACGAGCTGGAGTCAGTCACGACAACCTGATGAGCTGGAGCCAGTCACGACAATCTGACGAGCTGGAGCCAGTCACGACAATCTGACGAGCTGGAGCCAGTCACGACAATCTGACGAGCTGGAGCCAGTCACGATAATCTGACGAGCTGGAGCCAGTCACGACAATCTGACGAGCTGGAGCCAGTCACGACAATCTGACGAGCTGGAGCCAGTCACGACAATCTGACGAGCTGGAGCCAGTCACGACGAGCTGGAGCCAGTCACGACAATCTGACGAGCTGGGGCCAGTCACGACAATCTGACGAGCTGGAGCCAGTCACGACAATCTGACGAGCTGGAGCCAGTCACGACAATCTGACGAGCTGTAGCTGTAAGGTTTTCGGGCAATTCGGCCCTTTTGGAGAAACTCAGAGACTGTAAACTGACTTTTCAGCCAAGGGAACAGAACCAGTTTTCCCAGCAGGCTTGGCCCGCTGAGCTGAGTAGGGACATAAACACATAAATATTTGCAAACACCCCCCTAGGAGCTACAAGGAAGAAGGGGCCAGACAACAAGATAACATCGAAACACAGACAAAGGGGCACGGGAATACACAGGAGGCTTGCATGCAAGCAGGACAATGGGATGGTCATAGCCCCATGCAAATGTAAATGACCTGGCCTCCACCAGAGCAGAATCCAATTAACACCCCATCAACATAGCGAGGTGAGAATAGCAGCCATCTCCGGAGCAGCTGGAAGACACTGAAATTCTCCACAGAAGAGCCTAACCTCGTTAAACTAGAAATCAGACTGTCTGAGTCCAGCATATTGCGCTGGAAAAGCCCCTAGAAAATCAGCAGGAGCTACCGGCAGAAAAACCAAGTTGGAGGCGGACCTGGGGGAGGTACTCCAATCTTGACAGAAGCTGCCGGCAGAAACTCACTGGGAGGAGGGGGGCGGAGCCAGCGCCAAATTCAAATCGCGCAGGTCTGAAAAAACCCAAGTTGGAGGCGGACCTGGGGGAGGTACTCCAAGCTTGACAGAAGCTGCCGGCAGAAACTCACTGAAAGAAGGGGGCGGAGCCAGCGCCAAATTCAAATCGCGCAGGTCTGCCTAGCTGGAAGAAGCGGACCTGCAAGGAATACCCGGAAACATAAAGCTCTGACCGGCTCAAAGGGGGCGGGACCAGCGGGAACTTTAAAAACCTACCTTTTCAATGCAAAAGGGGCTGGCCGATCACAGAACAAAGCCAGGTATAACTATATAAAAGGGGCTGTGTTTTCGAGTAGGGTCTCCTTCGTTCGTGGCTCGACCTCTGCACCCCTGACTTGACCTTTGCAGCCTGTGACCGTAAGTACTCCGCAGCAGCTTACGAAACTCCCTTGATTTTAATAGTGGTTGAGGCTTTGGGGAAGGGAACTTGTTTTGTGCCTGTGATATTGCTAAAACCTGTGTAAGCATAAGAATTTTCGTTGTGTCCGCTATATTACCTTTGAATAGACATAGTGTATATTAGAGCATAAGATTGTATTGTGTTTCTTCTGTTGATGATTTTGACCTGGGTTTTACAATAAACCTTGATTTAATGATAATCGGAGTCGTTTAAATTCTTCAATCTTTCACCAGCGACCTCTGACCAAGTCATTGTTAAAATACTCCTCACCTTAATTCCGGGTTCAGGAATCGAGGGTCATCTTGAGCGGTTCACTCAGGACAGACTGCTGGTTAGGGAATAAACAGCAGTGTCCTATTCTCTCTCTTGGGAAAGCTACTCTAGTGGAGTAGGAACCGGGTGGCTGTTGCACCACCGGCAAGAGAGAGAATCACCTGGGTATTGGTAGGGGTCTGGAGATCTGTGTGATATAAGTCTCAGGCTGTCGGTTAGGAATAAACGGCAGGCTTGAATCAGTGCTCTCTTCAGTGGAAGTGTCCCAGCGCGACATCCCCTGGCCTCTGAAGTTTCAGTGCCAGCTGGAGAGAGACACACACAGATATTCAAACCCCAGATATCGGCCCAGTAGTGGAGTAGCGGAGATGGCACCCTCTACATAGCCAGTCACGACAACCTGACGAGCTGGGGCCAGTCACGACAATCTGACGAGCTGGGGCCAGTCACGACAATCTGACGAGCTGGAGCCAGTCACGACAACCTGACGAACTGGAGCCAGTCACGACGAGCTGGAGCCAGTCACGACGAGCTGGAGCCAGTCACGACAATCTGACGAGCTGGAGCCAGTCACGACAATCTGACGAGCTGGAGCCAGTCACGACAACCTGACGAGCTGGGGCCAGTCACGACAATCTGACGAGCTGGAGCCAGTCACGACGAGCTGGAGCCAGTCACAACAATCTGACGAGCTGGAGCCAGTCACGACAACCTGACGAGCTGGAGCCAGTCACGACGAGCTGGAGCCAGTCACGACGAGCTGGAGCCAGTCACGACAATCTGACGAGCTGGAGCCAGTCACGACGAGCTGGAGCCAGTCACAATGAGCTGGAGCCAGTCACGACAATCTGACGAGCTGGAGCCAGTCACGACAATCTGACGAGCTGGAGCCAGTCACGACAATCTGACGAGCTGGAGCCAGTCACGACAATCTGACGAGCTGGAGCCAGTCACGACGAGCTGGAGCCAGTCACAACAATCTGACGAGCTGGAGCCAGTCACAACAATCTGACGAGCTGGAGCCAGTCACGACAATCTGACGAGCTGGAGCCAGTCACGACAATCTGACGAGCTGGAGCCAGTCACAACAATCTGACGAGCTGGAGCCAGTCACGACAATCTGACGAGCTGGAGCCAGTCACGACAACCTGACGAGCTGGAGCCAGTCACGACGAGCTGGAGCCAGTCACGACGAGCTGGAGCCAGTCACGACAATCTGACGAGCTGGAGCCAGTCACGACGAGCTGGGGCCAGTCACGACAATCTGATGAGCTGGAGCCAGTCACAACAATCTGACGAGCTGGAGCCAGTCACGACAACCTGACGAGCTGGAGCCAGTCACGACGAGCTGGAGCCAGTCACGACGAGCTGGAGCCAGTCACGACAATCTGACGAGCTGGAGCCAGTCACGACGAGCTGGAGCCAGTCACGACGAGCTGGAGCCAGTCACGACAATCTGACGAGCTGGAGCCAGTCACGACAATCTGACGAGCTGGAGCCAGTCACGACGAGCTGGAGCCAGTCACGACAATCTGACGAGCTGGAGCCAGTCACAACAATCGGACGAGCTGGGGCCAGTCATGACAATCGGACGAGCTGGGGCCAGTCACGACAATCTGACGAGCTGGAGCCAGTCACAACAATCGGACGAGCTGGGGCCAGTCATGACAATCGGACGAGCTGGGGCCAGTCACGACAACCTGACGAGCTGGGGCCAGTCATGACAATCGGACGAGCTGGGGCCAGTCACGACAATCTGACGAGCTGGAGCCAGTCACGACGAGCTGGAGCCAGTCACGACAATCTGACGAGCTGGGGCCAGTCACGACAATCTGACGAGCTGGAGCCAGTCACGACGAGCTGGAGCCAGTCACGACAATCTGACGAGCTGGAGCCAGTCACGACGAGCTGGAGCCAGTCACGACAATCTGACGAGCTGGAGCCAGTCACGACAATCTGACGAGCTGGAGCCAGTCACGACAATCTGACGAGCTGGAGCCAGTCACGACGAGCTGGAGCCAGTCACGACAATCTGACGAGCTGGAGCCAGTCACGACGAGCTGGAGCCAGTCACGACAACCTGACGAGCTGGAGTCAGTCACGACAACCTGACGAGCTGGAGCCAGTCACGACGAGCTGGAGCCAGTCACGACAATCTGACGAGCTGGAGCCAGTCACGACGAGCTGGAGCCAGTCACGACAACCTGACGAGCTGGAGTCAGTCACGACAACCTGACGAGCTGGAGCCAGTCACGACAACCTGACGAGCTGGAGCCAGTCACGACGAGCTGGAGCCAGTCACGACAATCTGACGAGCTGGAGCCAGTCACGACGAGCTGGAGCCAGTCACGACAATCTGACGAGCTGGAGCCAGTCACGACAATCTGACGAGCTGGAGCCAGTCACGACAATCTGACGAGCTGGAGCCAGTCACGACAATCTGACGAGCTGGGGCCAGTCACGACAATCTGACGAGCTGGAGCCAGTCACGACGAGCTGGAGCCAGTCACGACAATCTGACGAGCTGGAGCCAGTCACGACAATCTGACGAGCTGGAGCCAGTCACAACAATCTGACGAGCTGGAGCCAGTCACAACAATCTGACGAGCTGGAGCCAGTCACGACAATCTGACGAGCTGGAGCCAGTCACGACAATCTGACGAGCTGGAGCCAGTCATGACAATCTGACGAGCTGGAGCCAGTCACAACAATCTGACGAGCTGGGGCCAGTCACGACAATCTGACGAGCTGGGGCCAGTCACGACAACCTGACGAGCTGGAGCCAGTCACGACAACCTGACGAGCTGGAGCCAGTCACGACGAGCTGGAGCCAGTCACGACAATCTGACGAGCTGGAGCCAGTCACGACGAGCTGGGGCCAGTCACGACAACCTGACGAGCTGGAGCCAGTCACGACGAGCTGGAGCCAGTCACGACAATCTGACGAGCTGGAGCCAGTCACGACAACCTGACGAGCTGGAGCCAGTCACGACAATCTGACGAGCTGGGGCCAGTCACGACAACCTGACGAGCTGGAGCCAGTCACAACAATCTGACGAGCTGGAGCCAGTCACGACGAGCTGGAGCCAGTCACGACAATCTGACGAGCTGGAGCCAGTCACAACAATCTGACGAGCTGGGGCCAGTCACGACAATCTGACGAGCTGGAGCCAGTCACGACAATCTGACGAGCTGGAGTCAGTCACGACAATCTGACGAGCTGGGGCCAGTCACGACAATCTGACGAGCTGGGGCCAGTCACGACAATCTGACGAGCTGGAGCCAGTCACGACAATCTGACGAGCTGGAGCCAGTCACGACGAGCTGGAGCCAGTCACGACAATCTGACGAGCTGGGGCCAGTCACGACAATCTGACGAGCTGGAGCCAGTCACGACGAGCTGGAGCCAGTCACGACAATCTGACGAGCTGGGGCCAGTCACGACAATCTGACGAGCTGGAGCCAGTCACGACAATCTGACGAGCTGGAGCCAGTCACGACAATCTGACGAGCTGGGGCCAGTCACGACGAGCTGGAGCCAGTCACAACAATCTGACGAGCTGGGGCCAGTCACGACGAGCTGGAGCCAGTCACGACAATCTGACGAGCTGGAGCCAGTCACAACAATCTGACGAGCTGGGGCCAGTCACAACAATCTGACGAGCTGGAGCCAGTCACGACAATCTGACGAGCTGGAGCCAGTCACAACAATCTGACGAGCTGGAGCCAGTCACAACAATCTGACGAGCTGGGGCCAGTCACGACGAGCTGGAGCCAGTCACGACAATCTGACGAGCTGGAGCCAGTCACGACGAGCTGGAGCCAGTCACGACAATCTGACGAGCTGGGGCCAGTCACGACAATCTGACGAGCTGGAGCCAGTCACGACAATCTGACGAGCTGGGGCCAGTCACGACAATCTGACGAGCTGGGGCCAGTCACGACGAGCTGGAGCCAGTCACAACAATCTGACGAGCTGGGGCCAGTCACGACGAGCTGGAGCCAGTCACGACAATCTGACGAGCTGGAGCCAGTCACAACAATCTGACGAGCTGGAGCCAGTCACGACAATCTGACGAGCTGGAGCCAGTCACAACAATCTGACGAGCTGGAGCCAGTCACAACAATCTGACGAGCTGGGGCCAGTCACGACGAGCTGGAGCCAGTCACGACAATCTGACGAGCTGGAGCCAGTCACAACAATCTGACGAGCTGGAGCCAGTCACAACAATCTGACGAGCTGGAGCCAGTCACGACAATCTGACGAGCTGGAGCCAGTCACGACAATCTGACGAGCTGGAGCCAGTCACGACAACCTGACGAGCTGGAGCCAGTCACGACGAGCTGGAGCCAGTCACGACGAGCTGGAGCCAGTCACGACAATCTGACGAGCTGGAGCCAGTCACGACAATCTGACGAGCTGGGGCCAGTCACGACAATCTGACGAGCTGGGGCCAGTCACGACAATCTGACGAGTTGGAGCCAGTCACGACAATCTGACGAACTGGAGCCAGTCACGACGAGCTGGAGCCAGTCACGACAATCTGACGAGCTGGAGCCAGTCACGACAACCTGACGAACTGGAGCCAGTCACGACGAGCTGGAGCCAGTCACGACGAGCTGGAGCCAGTCACGACAATCTGACGAGCTGGAGCCAGTCACGACAATCTGACGAGCTGGAGCCAGTCACGACAACCTGACGAGCTGGGGCCAGTCACGACAATCTGACGAGCTGGAGCCAGTCACGACGAGCTGGAGCCAGTCACAACAATCTGACGAGCTGGAGCCAGTCACGACAACCTGACGAGCTGGAGCCAGTCACGACGAGCTGGAGCCAGTCACGACGAGCTGGAGCCAGTCACGACAATCTGACGAGCTGGAGCCAGTCACGACGAGCTGGAGCCAGTCACAATGAGCTGGAGCCAGTCACGACAATCTGACGAGCTGGAGCCAGTCACGACAATCTGACGAGCTGGAGCCAGTCACGACAATCTGACGAGCTGGAGCCAGTCACGACAATCTGACGAGCTGGAGCCAGTCACGACGAGCTGGAGCCAGTCACAACAATCTGACGAGCTGGAGCCAGTCACAACAATCTGACGAGCTGGAGCCAGTCACGACAATCTGACGAGCTGGAGCCAGTCACGACAATCTGACGAGCTGGAGCCAGTCACAACAATCTGACGAGCTGGAGCCAGTCACGACAATCTGACGAGCTGGAGCCAGTCACGACAACCTGACGAGCTGGAGCCAGTCACGACGAGCTGGAGCCAGTCACGACGAGCTGGAGCCAGTCACGACAATCTGACGAGCTGGAGCCAGTCACGACGAGCTGGGGCCAGTCACGACAATCTGATGAGCTGGAGCCAGTCACAACAATCTGACGAGCTGGAGCCAGTCACGACAACCTGACGAGCTGGAGCCAGTCACGACGAGCTGGAGCCAGTCACGACGAGCTGGAGCCAGTCACGACAATCTGACGAGCTGGAGCCAGTCACGACGAGCTGGAGCCAGTCACGACGAGCTGGAGCCAGTCACGACAATCTGACGAGCTGGAGCCAGTCACGACAATCTGACGAGCTGGAGCCAGTCACGACGAGCTGGAGCCAGTCACGACAATCTGACGAGCTGGAGCCAGTCACAACAATCGGACGAGCTGGGGCCAGTCATGACAATCGGACGAGCTGGGGCCAGTCACGACAATCTGACGAGCTGGAGCCAGTCACAACAATCGGACGAGCTGGGGCCAGTCATGACAATCGGACGAGCTGGGGCCAGTCACGACAACCTGACGAGCTGGGGCCAGTCATGACAATCGGACGAGCTGGGGCCAGTCACGACAATCTGACGAGCTGGAGCCAGTCACGACGAGCTGGAGCCAGTCACGACAATCTGACGAGCTGGGGCCAGTCACGACAATCTGACGAGCTGGAGCCAGTCACGACGAGCTGGAGCCAGTCACGACAATCTGACGAGCTGGAGCCAGTCACGACGAGCTGGAGCCAGTCACGACAATCTGACGAGCTGGAGCCAGTCACGACAATCTGACGAGCTGGAGCCAGTCACGACAATCTGACGAGCTGGAGCCAGTCACGACGAGCTGGAGCCAGTCACGACAATCTGACGAGCTGGAGCCAGTCACGACGAGCTGGAGCCAGTCACGACAACCTGACGAGCTGGAGTCAGTCACGACAACCTGACGAGCTGGAGCCAGTCACGACGAGCTGGAGCCAGTCACGACAATCTGACGAGCTGGAGCCAGTCACGACGAGCTGGAGCCAGTCACGACAACCTGACGAGCTGGAGTCAGTCACGACAACCTGACGAGCTGGAGCCAGTCACGACAACCTGACGAGCTGGAGCCAGTCACGACGAGCTGGAGCCAGTCACGACAATCTGACGAGCTGGAGCCAGTCACGACGAGCTGGAGCCAGTCACGACAATCTGACGAGCTGGAGCCAGTCACGACAATCTGACGAGCTGGAGCCAGTCACGACAATCTGACGAGCTGGAGCCAGTCACGACAATCTGACGAGCTGGGGCCAGTCACGACAATCTGACGAGCTGGAGCCAGTCACGACGAGCTGGAGCCAGTCACGACAATCTGACGAGCTGGAGCCAGTCACGACAATCTGACGAGCTGGAGCCAGTCACAACAATCTGACGAGCTGGAGCCAGTCACAACAATCTGACGAGCTGGAGCCAGTCACGACAATCTGACGAGCTGGAGCCAGTCACGACAATCTGACGAGCTGGAGCCAGTCATGACAATCTGACGAGCTGGAGCCAGTCACAACAATCTGACGAGCTGGGGCCAGTCACGACAATCTGACGAGCTGGGGCCAGTCACGACAACCTGACGAGCTGGAGCCAGTCACGACAACCTGACGAGCTGGAGCCAGTCACGACGAGCTGGAGCCAGTCACGACAATCTGACGAGCTGGAGCCAGTCACGACGAGCTGGGGCCAGTCACGACAACCTGACGAGCTGGAGCCAGTCACGACGAGCTGGAGCCAGTCACGACAATCTGACGAGCTGGAGCCAGTCACGACAACCTGACGAGCTGGAGCCAGTCACGACAATCTGACGAGCTGGGGCCAGTCACGACAACCTGACGAGCTGGAGCCAGTCACAACAATCTGACGAGCTGGAGCCAGTCACGACGAGCTGGAGCCAGTCACGACAATCTGACGAGCTGGAGCCAGTCACAACAATCTGACGAGCTGGGGCCAGTCACGACAATCTGACGAGCTGGAGCCAGTCACGACAATCTGACGAGCTGGAGTCAGTCACGACAATCTGACGAGCTGGGGCCAGTCACGACAATCTGACGAGCTGGGGCCAGTCACGACAATCTGACGAGCTGGAGCCAGTCACGACAATCTGACGAGCTGGAGCCAGTCACGACGAGCTGGAGCCAGTCACGACAATCTGACGAGCTGGGGCCAGTCACGACAATCTGACGAGCTGGAGCCAGTCACGACGAGCTGGAGCCAGTCACGACAATCTGACGAGCTGGGGCCAGTCACGACAATCTGACGAGCTGGAGCCAGTCACGACAATCTGACGAGCTGGAGCCAGTCACGACAATCTGACGAGCTGGGGCCAGTCACGACGAGCTGGAGCCAGTCACAACAATCTGACGAGCTGGGGCCAGTCACGACGAGCTGGAGCCAGTCACGACAATCTGACGAGCTGGAGCCAGTCACAACAATCTGACGAGCTGGGGCCAGTCACAACAATCTGACGAGCTGGAGCCAGTCACGACAATCTGACGAGCTGGAGCCAGTCACAACAATCTGACGAGCTGGAGCCAGTCACAACAATCTGACGAGCTGGGGCCAGTCACGACGAGCTGGAGCCAGTCACGACAATCTGACGAGCTGGAGCCAGTCACGACGAGCTGGAGCCAGTCACGACAATCTGACGAGCTGGGGCCAGTCACGACAATCTGACGAGCTGGAGCCAGTCACGACAATCTGACGAGCTGGGGCCAGTCACGACAATCTGACGAGCTGGGGCCAGTCACGACGAGCTGGAGCCAGTCACAACAATCTGACGAGCTGGGGCCAGTCACGACGAGCTGGAGCCAGTCACGACAATCTGACGAGCTGGCGCCAGTCACAACAATCTGACGAGCTGGAGCCAGTCACGACAATCTGACGAGCTGGAGCCAGTCACAACAATCTGACGAGCTGGAGCCAGTCACAACAATCTGACGAGCTGGGGCCAGTCACGACGAGCTGGAGCCAGTCACGACAATCTGACGAGCTGGAGCCAGTCACAACAATCTGACGAGCTGGAGCCAGTCACAACAATCTGACGAGCTGGAGCCAGTCACGACAATCTGACGAGCTGGAGCCAGTCACGACAATCTGACGAGCTGGAGCCAGTCACGACAACCTGACGAGCTGGAGCCAGTCACGACGAGCTGGAGCCAGTCACGACGAGCTGGAGCCAGTCACGACAATCTGACGAGCTGGAGCCAGTCACGACAATCTGACGAGCTGGGGCCAGTCACGACAATCTGACGAGCTGGGGCCAGTCACGACAATCTGACGAGTTGGAGCCAGTCACGACAATCTGACGAACTGGAGCCAGTCACGACGAGCTGGAGCCAGTCACGACAATCTGACGAGCTGGAGCCAGTCACGACGAGCTGGAGCCAGTCACGACAATCTGACGAGCTGGAGCCAGTCACGACAATCTGACGAGCTGGAGCCAGTCACGACAATCTGACGAGCTGGAGCCAGTCACGACGAGCTGGGGCCAGTCACAACAATCTGACGAGCTGGAGCCAGTCACGACAATCTGATGAGCTGGAGCCAGTCACGACGAGCTGGGGCCAGTCACAACAATCTGACGAGCTGGAGCCAGTCACAACGAGCTGGAGCCAGTCACGACAATCTGACGAGCTGGAGCCAGTCACGACAATCTGACGAGCTGGAGCCAGTCACGACAACCTGACGAGCTGGAGCCAGTCACTACAATCTGACGAGCTGGAGCCAGTCACGACAATCTGACGAGCTGGGGCCAGTCACGACGAGCTGGAGCCAGTCACAACAATCTGACGAGCTGGAGCCAGTCACGACGAGCTGGAGCCAGTCACAACAATCTGACGAGCTGGAGCCAGTCACGACAACCTGACGAGCTGGAGCCAGTCACGACAATCTGACGAGCTGGAGCCAGTCACGACAATCTGACGAGCTGGAGCCAGTCACGACAATCTGATGAGCTGGAGCCAGTCACGACGAGCTGGGGCCAGTCACAACAATCTGACGAGCTGGAGCCAGTCACAACGAGCTGGAGCCAGTCACGACAATCTGACGAGCTGGAGCCAGTCACGACAATCTGACGAGCTGGAGCCAGTCATGACAATCTGACGAGCTGGAGCCAGTCACTACAATCTGACGAGCTGGAGCCAGTCACGACGAGCTGACGAGCTGGGGCCAGTCACGACAATCTGACGAGCTGGAGCCAGTCACGACAATCTGACGAGCTGGAGCCAGTCACGACAATCTGACGAGCTGGAGCCAGTCACTACAATCTGACGAGCTGGAGCCAGTCACGACGAGCTGACGAGCTGGGGCCAGTCACGACAATCTGACGAGCTGGAGCCAGTCACGACAATCTGACGAGCTGGAGCCAGTCACGACAATCTGACGAGCTGGGGCCAGTCACGACAATCTGACGAGCTGGAGCCAGTCACGACAACCTGACGAGCTGGAGCCAGTCACGACAATCTGACGAGCTGGAGTCAGTCACAACAATCTGACGAGCTGGAGCCAGTCACGACAATCTGATGAGCTAAAGCCAGTCACGACAATCTGACGAGCTGGAGCCAGTCACGACAATCTGACGAGCTGGAGCCAGTCACGACAATCTGACGAGCTGGAGCCAGTCACAACAATCTGACGAGCTGGAGCCAGTCACGACAATCTGACGAGCTGGAGTCAGTCACAACAATCTGACGAGCTGGAGCCAGTCACGACAATCTGATGAGCTGGAGCCAGTCACGACGAGCTGGAGCCAGTCACGACAATCTGACGAGCTGGAGCCAGTCACGACAATCTGACGAGCTGGAGCCAGTCACGACAATCTGATGAGCTGGAGCCAGTCACGACAATCTGACGAGCTGGAGCCAGTCACGACAATCTGACGAGCTGGAGCCAGTCACGACAACCTGACGAGCTGGGGCCAGTCACGACGAGCTGGAGCCAGTCACGATAATCTGACGAGCTGGAGCCAGTCACGACGAGCTGGAGCCAGTCACGATAATCTGACGAGCTGGAGCCAGTCACGACGAGCTGGAGCCAGTCACGACAATCTGACGAGCTGGAGCCAGTCACAACAATCTGATGAGCTGGAGCCAGTCACGACAATCTGACGAGCTGGAGCCAGTCACGACAATCTGACGAGCTGGAGCCAGTCACGACGAGCTGGAGCCAGTCACGACAATCTGACGAGCTGGAGCCAGTCACGACGAGCTGGAGCCAGTCACGACAATCTGACGAGCTGGAGCCAGTCACGACAATCTGACGAGCTGGAGCCAGTCACGACGAGCTGGAGCCAGTCACGACAATCTGACGAGCTGGAGCCAGTCACGACAATCTGACGAGCTGGAGCCAGTCACGACAACCTGACGAGCTGGAGCCAGTCACGACAATCTGACGAGCTGGAGCCAGTCATGACAATCTGACGAGCTGGAGCCAGTCACGACAATCTGACGAGCTGGAGCCAGTCACGACGAGCTGGAGCCAGTCACGACAATCTGACGAGCTGGAGCCAGTCACGACAATCTGACGAGCTGGGGCCAGTCACGACAATCTGACGAGCTGGAGCCAGTCACGACAACCTGACGAGCTGGAGCCAGTCACGACAATCTGACGAGCTGGAGCCAGTCATGACAATCTGACGAGCTGGAGCCAGTCATGACAATCTGACGAGCTGGAGCCAGTCATGACAATCTGACGAGCTAAAGCCAGTCACGACAACCTGACGAGCTGGAGCCAGTCACGACAATCTGACGAGCTGGAGCCAGTCACGACAATCTGACGAGCTGGAGCCAGTCACGACAATCTGACGAGCTGGAGTCAGTCACGACAATCTGACGAGCTGGAGCCAGTCACGACAATCTGACGAGCTGGAGCCAGTCACGACAATCTGACGAGCTGGAGCCAGTCACGACAATCTGACGAGCTGGAGTCAGTCACGACAACCTGACGAGCTGGAGCCAGTCACGACGAGCTGGAGCCAGTCACGACAATCTGACGAGCTGGAGCCAGTCACGACAACCTGACGAGCTGGAGCCAGTCACTACAATCTGACGAGCTGGAGTCAGTCACGACAATCTGACGAGCTGGAGTCAGTCACGACAATCTGACGAGCTGGAGTCAGTCACGACAATCTGACGAGCTGGAGCCAGTCACGACAATCTGACGAGCTGGAGCCAGTCACGACGAGCTGGAGCCAGTCACGACAATCTGACGAGCTGGAGCCAGTCACGACAATCTGACGAGCTGGAGCCAGTCACGACAACCTGACGAGCTGGAGCCAGTCACGACAATCTGACGAGCTGGAGCCAGTCATGACAATCTGACGAGCTGGAGCCAGTCATGACAATCTGACGAGCTGGAGCCAGTCATGACAATCTGACGAGCTGGAGCCAGTCACGACAACCTGACGAGCTGGAGCCAGTCACGACAATCTGACGAGCTGGAGCCAGTCATGACAATCTGACGAGCTGGAGCCAGTCATGACAATCTGACGAGCTAAAGCCAGTCACGACAATCTGACGAGCTGGAGCCAGTCACGACAATCTGACGAGCTGGAGTCAGTCACGACAATCTGACGAGCTGGAGTCAGTCACGACAACCTGACGAGCTGGAGCCAGTCACTACAATCTGACGAGCTGGAGTCAGTCACGACAATCTGACGAGCTGGAGTCAGTCACGACGAGCTGGAGCCAGTCACGACAACCTGACGAGCTGGAGCCAGTCACGACAATCTGACGAGCTGGAGCCAGTCACGACAATCTGACGAGCTGGAGCCAGTCACTACAATCTGACGAGCTGGAGCCAGTCACGACAACCTGACGAGCTGGAGCCAGTCACTACAATCTGACGAGCTGGAGTCAGTCACGACAATCTGACGAGCTGGAGTCAGTCACGACAATCTGACGAGCTGGAGCCAGTCACTACAATCTGACGAGCTGGAGTCAGTCACGACAATCTGACGAGCTGGAGTCAGTCACGACAATCTGACGAGCTGGAGCCAGTCACGACAATCTGACGAGCTGGGGCCAGTCACGACAACCTGACGAGCTGGAGCCAGTCACGACAAACTGACGAGCTGGAGCCAGTCACGACGAGCTGGAGCCAGTCACGACAACCTGACGAGCTGGAGCCAGTCACGACAAACTGACGAGCTGGAGCCAGTCACGACAAACTGACGAGCTGGAGCCAGTCACGACGAGCTGGAGCCAGTCACGACAATCTGACGAGCTGGAGCCAGTCACGACGAGCTGGAGCCAGTCACGACAATCTGACGAGCTGGAGCCAGTCACGACAATCTGACGAGCTGGAGCCAGTCACGACAATCTGACGAGCTGGAGCCAGTCACGACGAGCTGGAGCCAGTCACGACGAGCTGGAGCCAGTCACGACAATCTGACGAGCTGGGGCCAGTCACGACAATCTGACGAGCTGGGGCCAGTCACGACAATCTGACGAGCTGGAGCCAGTCACGACAATCTGACGAGCTGGAGCCAGTCACGACGAGCTGGAGCCAGTCACGACAATCTGACGAGCTGGAGCCAGTCACGACAATCTGACGAGCTGGGGCCAGTCACGACAATCTGACGAGCTGGAGCCAGTCACGACGAGCTGGAGCCAGTCACGACGAGCTGGGGACAGTCACGACAACCTGACGAGCTGGAGCCAGTCACGACGAGCTGGAGCCAGTCACAACGAGCTGGAGCCAGTCACGACAATCTGACGAGCTGGAGCCAGTCACGACAATCTGACGAGCTGGAGCCAGTCACGACGAGCTGGAGCCAGTCACGACAATCTGACGAGCTGGAGCCAGTCACGACGAGCTGGGGCCAGTCACAACGAGCTGGAGCCAGTCACGACAATCTGACGAGCTGGAGCCAGTCACGACGAGCTGGGGCCAGACACGACAATCTGACGAGCTGGAGCCAGTCACGACAATCTGACGAGCTGGAGCCAGTCACGACAATCTGACGAGCTGGAGCCAGTCACGACGAGCTGGGGCCAGTCACAACAATCTGATGAGCTGGAGCCAGTCACGACAATCTGACGAGCTGGAGCCAGTCACGACGAGCTGGGGCCAGTCACAACAATCTGATGAGCTGGAGCCAGTCACAACAATCTGACGAGCTGGGGCCAGTCACGGCAATCTGATGAGCTGGAGCCAGTCACGACAACCTGACGAGCTGGAGCCAGTCACGACGAGCTGGAGCCAGTCACGACGAGCTGGAGCCAGTCACGACAACCTGACGAGCTGGGGCCAGTCACGACAACCTGACGAGCTGGAGCCAATCACGACAATCTGGCGAGCTGGAGCCAGTCACGACAATCTGACGAGCTGGGGCCAGTCACGACGAGCTGGAGCCAGTCACGACAATCTGACGAGCTGGGGCCAGTCACGACAATCTGACGAGCTGGAGCCAGTCACGACGAGCTGGAGCCAATCACGACAATCTGACGAGCTGGAGCCAGTCACGACAATCTGACGAGCTGGGGCCAGTCACGACGAGCTGGAGCCAATCACGACAATCTGGCGAGCTGGAGCCAGTCACGACAATCTGACGAGCTGGAGCCAATCACGACAATCTGGCGAGCTGGAGCCAGTCACGACAATCTGGCGAGCTGGAGCCAATCACGACAATCTGACGAGCTGGGGCCAGTCACGACAATCTGACGAGCTGGAGCCAATCACGACAATCTGACGAGCTGGAGCCAATCACGACAATCTGACGAGCTGGAGCCAGTCACGACAATCTGATGAGCTGGAGCCAATCACGACGAGCTGGAGCCAGTCACGACAATCTGACGAGCTGGAGCCAATCACGACAATCTGACGAGCTGGAGCCAATCACGACAATCTGGCGAGCTGGAGCCAATCACGACAATCTGACGAGCTGGGGCCAGTCACGACAATCTGACGAGCTGGAGCCAGTCACGACGAGCTGGAGCCAGTCACGACAATCTGACGAGCTGGAGCCAGTCACGACAATCTGACGAGCTGGAGCCAGTCACGACGAGCTGGAGCCAGTCACGACAATCTGACGAGCTGGAGCCAGTCACAACAATCTGACGAGCTGGAGCCAGTCACGATGAGCTGGAGCCAGTCACGACAACCTGACGAGCTGGAGCCAGTCACGACGAGCTGGGGCCAGTCACGACAATCTGATGAGCTGGAGCCAGTCACGACAATCTGACGAGCTGGAGCCAGTCACGACGAGCTGGGGCCAGTCACGACAATCTGATGAGCTGGAGCCAGTCACGACAATCTGACGAGCTGGAGTCAGTCACGACAATCTGATGAGCTGGAGCCAGTCACGACAATCTGATGAGCTGGAGCCAGTCACGACAACCTGACGAGCTGGAGCCAGTCACGACAATCTGACGAGCTGGAGCCAGTCACGACAATCTGATGAGCTGGGGCCAGTCACGACAATCTGACGAGCTGGAGCCAGTCACGACAATCTGACGAGCTGGGGCCAGTCACAACAATCTGACGAGCTGGAGCCAGTCACGATGAGCTGGAGCCAGTCACGACAACCTGACGAGCTGGAGCCAGTCACGACGAGCTGGAGCCAGTCACGACGACCTGACGAGCTGGAGCCAGTCACGATGAGCTGGAGCCAGTCACGACGAGCTGGAGCCAGTCACGACAATCTGACGAGCTGGAGCCAGTCACGATGAGCTGGAGCCAGTCACGACAACCTGACGAGCTGGAGCCAGTCACGACGAGCTGGAGCCAGTCACGACGACCTGACGAGCTGGAGCCAGTCACGACGAGCTGGAGCCATTCACGACAATCTGACGAGCTGGAGCCAGTCACGACGAGCTGGAGCCAGTCACGACAATCTGACGAGCTGGAGCCAGTCACGACAATCTGACGAGCTGGAGCCAGTCACGTCAATCTGACGAGCTGGAACCAGTCATGACAATCTGACGAGCTGGAGCCAGTCACGACAACCTGACGAGCTGGAGCCAGTCACGACGAGCTGGAGCCAGTCACGACAATCTGACGAGCTGGAGCCAGTCACGACAATCTGACGAGCTGGAGCCAGTCACGACAATCTGACGAGCTGGAGCCAGTCACGACGAGCTGGAGCCAGTCACGACAATCTGACGAGCTGGAGCCAGTCACGACAATCTGACGAGCTGGAGCCAGTCACGACGAGCTGGAGCCAGTCACGACAATCTGATGAGCTGGGTCCAGTCACGACAACCTGACGAGCTGGAGCCAGTCACGACAATCTGACGAGCTGGAGCCAGTCACGACAATCTGACGAGCTGGAGCCAGTCACGACGAGCTGGAGCCAGTCACGACAATCTGACGAGCTGGAGCCAGTCACGACGAGCTGGAGCCAGTCACGACAATCTGACGAGCTGGAGCCAGTCACGACAATCTGACGAGCTGGAGCCAGTCACGACAATCTGACGAGCTGGAGCCAGTCACGACAATCTGACGAGCTGGAGTCAGTCACGACAATCTGACGAGCTGGAGCCAGTCACGACGAGCTGGAGCCAGTCACGACAATCTGACGAGCTGGAGCCAGTCACGACAATCTGACGAGCTGGAGCCAGTCACGACAATCTGATGAGCTGGGTCCAGTCACGATAATCTGACGAGCTGGAGCCAGTCACGACAATCTGACGAGCTGGAGCCAGTCACGACAATCTGACGAGCTGGAGCCAGTCACGACGAGCTGGAGCCAGTCACGACAATCTGACGAGCTGGAGCCAGTCACGACAATCTGACGAGCTGGAGCCAGTCACGACAATCTGACGAGCTGGGTCCAGTCACGACAATCTGACGAGCTGGGTCCAGTCACGACAATCTGACGAGCTGGAGCCAGTCACGACAATCTGACGAGCTGGGTCCAGTCACGACAATCTGACGAGCTGGAGCCAGTCACGACAATCTGACGAGCTGGGGCCAGTCACGACGAGCTGGAGCCAGTCACGACAATCTGACGAGCTGGAGCCAGTCACGACGAGCTGGAGCCAGTCACGACAAACTGACGAGCTGGAGCCAGTCACGACAACCTGACGAGCTGGAGCCAGTCACGACAATCTGACGAGCTGGAGCCAGTCACGACGAGCTGGAGCCAGTCACGACAATCTGACGAGCTGGAGCCAGTCACGACAATCTGACGAGCTGGAGCCAGTCACGACGAGCTGGAGCCAGTCACAATGAGCTGGAGCCAGTCACGACAATCTGACGAGCTGGAGCCAGTCACGACAATCTGACGAGCTGGAGCCAGTCACGACAATCTGACGAGCTGGAGCCAGTCACGACAACCTGACGAGCTGGAGCCAGTCACGACAATCTGACGAGCTGGAGCCAGTCACGACAATCTGACGAGCTGGAGCCAGTCACGACGAGCTGGGGCCAGTCACGACAATCTGACGAGCTGGGGCCAGTCACGACAATCTGATGAGCTGGAGCCAGTCACGACAATCTGACGAGCTGGAGCCAGTCACGACGAGCTGGGGCCAGTCACGACAATCTGACGAGCTGGAGCCAGTCACGACAATCTGATGAGCTGGAGCCAGTCACGACAATCTGATGAGCTGGAGCCAGTCACGACAACCTGACGAGCTGGAGCCAGTCACGACAATCTGACGAGCTGGAGCCAGTCACGACAATCTGATGAGCTGGGGCCAGTCACGACAATCTGACGAGCTGGAGCCAGTCACGACAATCTGACGAGCTGGAGCCAGTCACGACAACCTGACGAGCTGGAGCCAGTCACGACGAGCTGGAGCCAGTCACGACAATCTGACGAGCTGGAGCCAGTCACGACAATCTGACGAGCTGGAGCCAGTCACGACAATCTGACGAGCTGGAGCCAGTCACGACAATCTGACGAGCTGGAGCCAGTCACGACAATCTGACGAGCTGGGGCCAGTCACGACAATCTGACGAGCTGGGGCCAGTCACGACAATCTGACGAGCTGGAGCCAGTCACAACAATCTGACGAGCTGGAGCCAGTCACGACGAGCTGGAGCCAGTCACGACAATCTGACGAGCTGGAGTCAGTCACGACAATCTGACGAGCTGGAGCCAGTCACGACAATCTGACGAGCTGGAGCCAGTCACGACAATCTGACGAGCTGGAGCCAGTCACGACAATCTGACGAGCTGGAGCCAGTCACGACAATCTGACGAGCTGGAGCCAGTCACGACAATCTGACGAGCTGGAGCCAGTCACGACAATCTGACGAGCTGGGGCCAGTCACGACAACCTGACGAGCTGGGGCCAGTCACAACAATCTGACGAGCTGGAGCCAGTCACGACAATCTGACGAGCTGGGGCCAGTCACGACAATCTGACGAGCTGGAGCCAGTCACGACAATCTGACGAGCTGGAGCCAGTCACGACAATCTGACGAGCTGGAGCCAGTCACGACAATCTGACGAGCTGGAGCCAGTCACGACAATCTGACGAGCTGGGGCCAGTCACGACAACCTGACGATCTGGAGCCAGTCACGACAATCTGACGAGCTGGAGCCAGTCACGACGAGCTGGAGCCATTCACGACAATCTGACGAGCTGGAGCCAGTCACGACGAGCTGGAGCCAGTCACGACAATCTGACGAGCTGGAGCCAGTCACGACGAGCTGGAGCCAGTCACGACAATCTGACGAGCTGGAGCCAGTCACGACAATCTGACGAGCTGGAGCCAGTCACGACAATCTGACGAGCTGGAGCCAGTCACGACGAGCTGGAGCCAGTCACGACAATCTGATGAGCTGGGGCCAGTCACGACGACCTGACGAGCTGGAGCCAGTCACGACGAGCTGGAGCCATTCACGACAATCTGACGAGCTGGAGCCAGTCACGACGAGCTCGAGCCAGTCACGACAATCTGACGAGCTGGAACCAGTCATGACAATCTGACGAGCTGGAACCAGTCACGACAATCTGACGAGCTGGAGCCAGTCACGACAATCTGACGAGCTGGAGCCAGTCACGACAACCTGACGAGCTGGAGCCAGTCACGACAATCTGACGAGCTGGAGCCAGTCACGACAATCTGACGAGCTGGAGCCAGTCACGACGAGCTGGAGCCAGTCACGACAACCTGACGAGCTGGAGCCAGTCACGACAACCTGACGAGCTGGAGCCAGTCACGACAATCTGACGAGCTGGAGCCAGTCACGACAATCTGACGAGCTGGAACCAGTCATGACAATCTGACGAGCTGGGGCCAGTCACTACAATCTGACGAGCTGGAACCAGTCACGACAATCTGACGAGCTGGAGCCAGTCACGACAATCTGACGAGTTGGAGCCAGTCACGACGACCTGACGAGCTGGGGCCAGTCACGACAATCTGACAAGCTGGAGCCAGTCACGACAATCTGACAAGCTGGAGCCAGTCATGACAATCTGACGAGCTGGAGCCAGTCACGACAATCTGACGAGCTGGAGCCAGTCACGACAATCTGACGAGCTGGAGCCAGTCACGACAATCTGACGAGCTGGAGCCAGTCACGACAATCTGACGAGCTGGAGCCAGTCACGACAACCTGACGAGCTGGAGCCAGTCACGACAATCTGACGAGCTGGAGCCAGTCACGACGAGCTGGAGCCAGTCACGACAATCTGACGAGCTGGAGCCAGTCACGACGAGCTGGAGCCAGTCACGACAATCTGACGAGCTGGAGCCAGTCACGACAATCTGACGAGCTGGAGCCAGTCACGACAATCTGACGAGCTGGAGCCAGTCACGACGAGCTGGAGCCAGTCACGACGAGCTGGAGCCAGTCACGACAATCTGACGAGCTGGGGCCAGTCACGACAATCTGACGAGCTGGGGCCAGTCACGACAATCTGACGAGCTGGAGCCAGTCACGACAATCTGACGAGCTGGAGCCAGTCACGACGAGCTGGAGCCAGTCACGACAATCTGACGAGCTGGAGCCAGTCACGACAATCTGACGAGCTGGGGCCAGTCACGACAACCTGACGAGCTGGAGCCAGTCACGACGAGCTGGAGCCAGTCACGACGAGCTGGGGCCAGTCACGACAATCTGACGAGCTGGAGCCAGTCACGACGAGCTGGAGCCAGTCACGACGAGCTGGGGACAGTCACGACAACCTGACGAGCTGGAGCCAGTCACGACGAGCTGGAGCCAGTCACGACGAGCTGGGGACAGTCACGACAACCTGACGAGCTGGAGCCAGTCACGACGAGCTGGAGCCAGTCACAACGAGCTGGAGCCAGTCACGACAATCTGACGAGCTGGAGCCAGTCACGACAATCTGACGAGCTGGAGCCAGTCACGACGAGCTGGAGCCAGTCACGACAATCTGACGAGCTGGAGCCAGTCACGACGAGCTGGGGCCAGTCACAACGAGCTGGAGCCAGTCACGACAATCTGACGAGCTGGAGCCAGTCACGACGAGCTGGGGCCAGACACGACAATCTGACGAGCTGGAGCCAGTCACGACAATCTGACGAGCTGGAGCCAGTCACGACAATCTGACGAGCTGGAGCCAGTCACGACGAGCTGGGGCCAGTCACAACAATCTGATGAGCTGGAGCCAGTCACGACAATCTGACGAGCTGGAGCCAGTCACGACGAGCTGGGGCCAGTCACAACAATCTGATGAGCTGGAGCCAGTCACAACAATCTGACGAGCTGGGGCCAGTCACGGCAATCTGATGAGCTGGAGCCAGTCACGACAACCTGACGAGCTGGAGCCAGTCACGACGAGCTGGAGCCAGTCACGACGAGCTGGAGCCAGTCACGACAACCTGACGAGCTGGGGCCAGTCACGACAACCTGACGAGCTGGAGCCAGTCACGACAACCTGACGAGCTGGGGCCAGTCACGACAATCTGACGAGCTGGAGCCAGTCACGACAACCTGACGAGCTGGAGCCAGTCACGACAATCTGACGAGCTGGGGCCAGTCACGACAACCTGACGAGCTGGAGCCAGTCACGACAATCTGACGAGCTGGGGCCAGTCACGGCAATCTGATGAGCTGGAGCCAGTCACGACAATCTGACGAGCTGGAGCCAGTCACGACGAGCTGGAGCCAGTCACGACGAGCTGGAGCCAGTCACGACAATCTGACGAGCTGGAGCCAGTCACGACGAGCTGGAGCCAGTCACGACAACCTGACGAGCTGGGGCCAGTCACGACAACCTGACGAGCTGGAGCCAGTCACGACAATCTGACGAGCTGGAGCCAATCACGACAATCTGGCGAGCTGGAGCCAGTCACGACAATCTGACGAGCTGGGGCCAGTCACGACGAGCTGGAGCCAGTCACGACAATCTGACGAGCTGGAGCCAATCACGACAATCTGACGAGCTGGAGCCAGTCACGACAATCTGACGAGCTGGGGCCAGTCACGACGAGCTGGAGCCAATCACGACAATCTGGCGAGCTGGAGCCAGTCACGACAATCTGACGAGCTGGAGCCAATCACGACAATCTGACGAGCTGGAGCCAATCACGACAATCTGACGAGCTGGAGCCAGTCACGACAATCTGACGAGCTGGAGCCAATCACGACAATCTGACGAGCTGGAGCCAATCACGACAATCTGGCGAGCTGGAGCCAATCACGACAATCTGACGAGCTGGGGCCAGTCACGACAATCTGACGAGCTGGAGCCAGTCACGACGAGCTGGAGCCAGTCACGACAATCTGACGAGCTGGAGCCAGTCACGACAATCTGACGAGCTGGAGCCAGTCACGACGAGCTGGAGCCAGTCACGACAATCTGACGAGCTGGAGCCAGTCACGACAATCTGACGAGCTGGAGCCAGTCACGATGAGCTGGAGCCAGTCACGACAACCTGACGAGCTGGAGCCAGTCACAACAATCTGACGAGCTGGAGCCAGTCACGATGAGCTGGAGCCAGTCACGACAACCTGACGAGCTGGAGCCAGTCACGACGAGCTGGGGCCAGTCACGACAATCTGATGAGCTGGAGCCAGTCACGACAATCTGACGAGCTGGAGCCAGTCACGACGAGCTGGGGCCAGTCACGACAATCTGATGAGCTGGAGCCAGTCACGACAATCTGACGAGCTGGAGTCAGTCACGACAATCTGATGAGCTGGAGCCAGTCACGACAATCTGATGAGCTGGAGCCAGTCACGACAATCTGACGAGCTGGAGCCAGTCACGACAATCTGATGAGCTGGAGCCAGTCACGACAACCTGACGAGCTGGAGCCAGTCACGATGAGCTGGAGCCAGTCACGACAACCTGACGAGCTGGAGCCAGTCACGACAATCTGATGAGCTGGGGCCAGTCACGACAATCTGACGAGCTGGAGCCAGTCACGACAATCTGACGAGCTGGGGCCAGTCACGACAATCTGACGAGCTGGAGCCAGTCACGATGAGCTGGAGCCAGTCACGACAACCTGACGAGCTGGAGCCAGTCACGACGAGCTGGAGCCAGTCACGACGACCTGACGAGCTGGAGCCAGTCACGATGAGCTGGAGCCAGTCACGACGAGCTGGAGCCAGTCACGACAATCTGACGAGCTGGAGCCAGTCACGATGAGCTGGAGCCAGTCACGACAACCTGACGAGCTGGAGCCAGTCACGACGAGCTGGAGCCAGTCACGACGACCTGACGAGCTGGAGCCAGTCACGACGAGCTGGAGCCATTCACGACAATCTGACGAGCTGGAGCCAGTCACGACGAGCTGGAGCCAGTCACGACAATCTGACGAGCTGGAGCCAGTCACGACAATCTGACGAGCTGGAGCCAGTCACGACGAGCTGGAGCCAGTCACGATAATCTGACGAGCTGGAGCCAGTCACGACAATCTGACGAGCTGGAGCCAGTCACGTCAATCTGACGAGCTGGAACCAGTCATGACAATCTGACGAGCTGGAGCCAGTCACGACAACCTGACGAGCTGGAGCCAGTCACGACGAGCTGGAGCCAGTCACGACAATCTGACGAGCTGGAGCCAGTCACGACAATCTGACGAGCTGGAGCCAGTCACGACAATCTGACGAGCTGGAGCCAGTCACGACGAGCTGGAGCCAGTCACGACAATCTGACGAGCTGGAGCCAGTCACGACAATCTGACGAGCTGGAGCCAGTCACGACGAGCTGGAGCCAGTCACGACAATCTGACGAGCTGGAGCCAGTCACGACGAGCTGGAGCCAGTCACGACAATCTGACGAGCTGGAGCCAGTCACGACAATCTGACGAGCTGGAGCCAGTCACGACAATCTGACGAGCTGGAGTCAGTCACGACAATCTGACGAGCTGGAGCCAGTCACGACGAGCTGGAGCCAGTCACGACAATCTGACGAGCTGGAGCCAGTCACGACAATCTGACGAGCTGGAGCCAGTCACGACAATCTGACGAGCTGGAGCCAGTCACGACAATCTGACGAGCTGGAGCCAGTCACGACAATCTGACGAGCTGGAGCCAGTCACGACAATCTGATGAGCTGGGTCCAGTCACGATAATCTGACGAGCTGGAGCCAGTCACGACAATCTGACGAGCTGGAGCCAGTCACGACAATCTGACGAGCTGGAGCCAGTCACGACGAGCTGGAGCCAGTCACGACAATCTGACGAGCTGGAGCCAGTCACGACAATCTGACGAGCTGGAGCCAGTCACGACAACCTGACGAGCTGGAGCCAGTCACGACGAGCTGGAGCCAGTCACGACAATCTGACGAGCTGGAGCCAGTCACGACAATCTGACGAGCTGGAGCCAGTCACGACAATCTGACGAGCTGGAGCCAGTCACGACAATCTGACGAGCTGGAGCCAGTCACGACAATCTGACGAGCTGGAGCCAGTCACGACGAGCTGGAGCCAGTCACGACAATCTGACGAGCTGGAGCCAGTCACGACAATCTGACGAGCTGGGTCCAGTCACGACAATCTGACGAGCTGGAGCCAGTCACGACAATCTGACGAGCTGGAGCCAGTCACGACAATCTGACGAGCTGGAGCCAGTCACGACAATCTGACGAGCTGGGTCCAGTCACGACAATCTGACGAGCTGGAGCCAGTCACGACAATCTGACGAGCTGGGGCCAGTCACGACGAGCTGGAGCCAGTCACGACAATCTGACGAGCTGGAGCCAGTCACGACGAGCTGGAGCCAGTCACGACAAACTGACGAGCTGGAGCCAGTCACGACAACCTGACGAGCTGGAGCCAGTCACGACAATCTGACGAGCTGGAGCCAGTCACGACGAGCTGGAGCCAGTCACGACAATCTGACGAGCTGGAGCCAGTCACGACAATCTGACGAGCTGGAGCCAGTCACGACGAGCTGGAGCCAGTCACAATGAGCTGGAGCCAGTCACGACAATCTGACGAGCTGGAGCCAGTCACGACAATCTGACGAGCTGGAGCCAGTCACGACAATCTGACGAGCTGGAGCCAGTCACGACAACCTGACGAGCTGGAGCCAGTCACGACAATCTGACGAGCTGGAGCCAGTCACGACAATCTGACGAGCTGGAGCCAGTCACGACGAGCTGGGGCCAGTCACGACAATCTGATGAGCTGGAGCCAGTCACGACAATCTGACGAGCTGGAGCCAGTCACGACGAGCTGGGGCCAGTCACAACAATCTGATGAGCTGGAGCCAGTCACGACAATCTGATGAGCTGGAGCCAGTCACGACAATCTGACGAGCTGGAGCCAGTCACGACGAGCTGGGGCCAGTCACGACAATCTGACGAGCTGGAGCCAGTCACGACAATCTGATGAGCTGGAGCCAGTCACGACAATCTGATGAGCTGGAGCCAGTCACAACAATCTGACGAGCTGGAGCCAGTCACGACAATCTGATGAGCTGGAGCCAGTCACGACAATCTGACGAGCTGGAGCCAGTCACGACGAGCTGGGGCCAGTCACGACAATCTGATGAGCTGGAGCCAGTCACGACAATCTGATGAGCTGGAGCCAGTCACGACAACCTGACGAGCTGGAGCCAGTCACGACAATCTGACGAGCTGGAGCCAGTCACGACAATCTGATGAGCTGGGGCCAGTCACGACAACCTGACGAGCTGGAGCCAGTCACGACGAGCTGGAGCCAGTCACGACAATCTGACGAGCTGGAGCCAGTCACGACAATCTGACGAGCTGGAGCCAGTCACGACAATCTGACGAGCTGGAGCCAGTCACGACAATCTGACGAGCTGGGGCCAGTCACGACAATCTGACGAGCTGGAGCCAGTCACAACAATCTGACGAGCTGGAGCCAGTCACGACGAGCTGGAGCCAGTCACGACAATCTGACGAGCTGGAGCCAGTCACAACAATCTGACGAGCTGGAGCCAGTCACGATGAGCTGGAGCCAGTCACGACAACCTGACGAGCTGGAGCCAGTCACGACGAGCTGGGGCCAGTCACGACAATCTGATGAGCTGGAGCCAGTCACGACAATCTGACGAGCTGGAGCCAGTCACGACGAGCTGGGGCCAGTCACGACAATCTGATGAGCTGGAGCCAGTCACGACAATCTGACGAGCTGGAGTCAGTCACGACAATCTGATGAGCTGGAGCCAGTCACGACAATCTGATGAGCTGGAGCCAGTCACGACAATCTGACGAGCTGGAGCCAGTCACGACAATCTGATGAGCTGGAGCCAGTCACGACAACCTGACGAGCTGGAGCCAGTCACGATGAGCTGGAGCCAGTCACGACAACCTGACGAGCTGGAGCCAGTCACGACAATCTGATGAGCTGGGGCCAGTCACGACAATCTGACGAGCTGGAGCCAGTCACGACAATCTGACGAGCTGGGGCCAGTCACGACAATCTGACGAGCTGGAGCCAGTCACGATGAGCTGGAGCCAGTCACGACAACCTGACGAGCTGGAGCCAGTCACGACGAGCTGGAGCCAGTCACGACGACCTGACGAGCTGGAGCCAGTCACGATGAGCTGGAGCCAGTCACGACGAGCTGGAGCCAGTCACGACAATCTGACGAGCTGGAGCCAGTCACGATGAGCTGGAGCCAGTCACGACAACCTGACGAGCTGGAGCCAGTCACGACGAGCTGGAGCCAGTCACGACGACCTGACGAGCTGGAGCCAGTCACGACGAGCTGGAGCCATTCACGACAATCTGACGAGCTGGAGCCAGTCACGACGAGCTGGAGCCAGTCACGACAATCTGACGAGCTGGAGCCAGTCACGACAATCTGACGAGCTGGAGCCAGTCACGACGAGCTGGAGCCAGTCACGATAATCTGACGAGCTGGAGCCAGTCACGACAATCTGACGAGCTGGAGCCAGTCACGTCAATCTGACGAGCTGGAACCAGTCATGACAATCTGACGAGCTGGAGCCAGTCACGACAACCTGACGAGCTGGAGCCAGTCACGACGAGCTGGAGCCAGTCACGACAATCTGACGAGCTGGAGCCAGTCACGACAATCTGACGAGCTGGAGCCAGTCACGACAATCTGACGAGCTGGAGCCAGTCACGACGAGCTGGAGCCAGTCACGACAATCTGACGAGCTGGAGCCAGTCACGACAATCTGACGAGCTGGAGCCAGTCACGACGAGCTGGAGCCAGTCACGACAATCTGACGAGCTGGAGCCAGTCACGACGAGCTGGAGCCAGTCACGACAATCTGACGAGCTGGAGCCAGTCACGACAATCTGACGAGCTGGAGCCAGTCACGACAATCTGACGAGCTGGAGTCAGTCACGACAATCTGACGAGCTGGAGCCAGTCACGACGAGCTGGAGCCAGTCACGACAATCTGACGAGCTGGAGCCAGTCACGACAATCTGACGAGCTGGAGCCAGTCACGACAATCTGACGAGCTGGAGCCAGTCACGACAATCTGACGAGCTGGAGCCAGTCACGACAATCTGACGAGCTGGAGCCAGTCACGACAATCTGATGAGCTGGGTCCAGTCACGATAATCTGACGAGCTGGAGCCAGTCACGACAATCTGACGAGCTGGAGCCAGTCACGACAATCTGACGAGCTGGAGCCAGTCACGACGAGCTGGAGCCAGTCACGACAATCTGACGAGCTGGAGCCAGTCACGACAATCTGACGAGCTGGAGCCAGTCACGACAACCTGACGAGCTGGAGCCAGTCACGACGAGCTGGAGCCAGTCACGACAATCTGACGAGCTGGAGCCAGTCACGACAATCTGACGAGCTGGAGCCAGTCACGACAATCTGACGAGCTGGAGCCAGTCACGACAATCTGACGAGCTGGAGCCAGTCACGACAATCTGACGAGCTGGAGCCAGTCACGACGAGCTGGAGCCAGTCACGACAATCTGACGAGCTGGAGCCAGTCACGACAATCTGACGAGCTGGGTCCAGTCACGACAATCTGACGAGCTGGAGCCAGTCACGACAATCTGACGAGCTGGAGCCAGTCACGACAATCTGACGAGCTGGAGCCAGTCACGACAATCTGACGAGCTGGGTCCAGTCACGACAATCTGACGAGCTGGAGCCAGTCACGACAATCTGACGAGCTGGGGCCAGTCACGACGAGCTGGAGCCAGTCACGACAATCTGACGAGCTGGAGCCAGTCACGACGAGCTGGAGCCAGTCACGACAAACTGACGAGCTGGAGCCAGTCACGACAACCTGACGAGCTGGAGCCAGTCACGACAATCTGACGAGCTGGAGCCAGTCACGACGAGCTGGAGCCAGTCACGACAATCTGACGAGCTGGAGCCAGTCACGACAATCTGACGAGCTGGAGCCAGTCACGACGAGCTGGAGCCAGTCACAATGAGCTGGAGCCAGTCACGACAATCTGACGAGCTGGAGCCAGTCACGACAATCTGACGAGCTGGAGCCAGTCACGACAATCTGACGAGCTGGAGCCAGTCACGACAACCTGACGAGCTGGAGCCAGTCACGACAATCTGACGAGCTGGAGCCAGTCACGACAATCTGACGAGCTGGAGCCAGTCACGACGAGCTGGGGCCAGTCACGACAATCTGATGAGCTGGAGCCAGTCACGACAATCTGACGAGCTGGAGCCAGTCACGACGAGCTGGGGCCAGTCACAACAATCTGATGAGCTGGAGCCAGTCACGACAATCTGATGAGCTGGAGCCAGTCACGACAATCTGACGAGCTGGAGCCAGTCACGACGAGCTGGGGCCAGTCACGACAATCTGACGAGCTGGAGCCAGTCACGACAATCTGATGAGCTGGAGCCAGTCACGACAATCTGATGAGCTGGAGCCAGTCACAACAATCTGACGAGCTGGAGCCAGTCACGACAATCTGATGAGCTGGAGCCAGTCACGACAATCTGACGAGCTGGAGCCAGTCACGACGAGCTGGGGCCAGTCACGACAATCTGATGAGCTGGAGCCAGTCACGACAATCTGATGAGCTGGAGCCAGTCACGACAACCTGACGAGCTGGAGCCAGTCACGACAATCTGACGAGCTGGAGCCAGTCACGACAATCTGATGAGCTGGGGCCAGTCACGACAACCTGACGAGCTGGAGCCAGTCACGACGAGCTGGAGCCAGTCACGACAATCTGACGAGCTGGAGCCAGTCACGACAATCTGACGAGCTGGAGCCAGTCACGACAATCTGACGAGCTGGAGCCAGTCACGACAATCTGACGAGCTGGGGCCAGTCACGACAATCTGACGAGCTGGAGCCAGTCACAACAATCTGACGAGCTGGAGCCAGTCACGACGAGCTGGAGCCAGTCACGACAATCTGACGAGCTGGAGTCAGTCACGACAATCTGACGAGCTGGAGCCAGTCACGACAATCTGACGAGCTGGAGCCAGTCACGACAATCTGACGAGCTGGAGCCAGTCACGACAATCTGACGAGCTGGAGCCAGTCACGACAATCTGACGAGCTGGAGCCAGTCACGACAATCTGACGAGCTGGAGCCAGTCACGACAATCTGACGAGCTGGAGCCAGTCACGACAATCTGACGAGCTGGAGCCAGTCACGACAATCTGACGAGCTGGGGCCAGTCACGACAACCTGACGAGCTGGAGCCAGTCACGACAATCTGACGAGCTGGAGCCAGTCACGACGAGCTGGAGCCAGTCACGACAATCTGACGAGCTGGGGCCAGTCACGACAACCTGACGAGCTGGAGCCAGTCACGACGAGCTGGAGCCATTCACGACAATCTGACGAGCTGGAGCCAGTCACGACGAGCTGGAGCCAGTCACGACAATCTGACGAGCTGGAGCCAGTCACGACGAGCTGGAGCCAGTCACGACAATCTGACGAGCTGGAGCCAGTCACGACAATCTGACGAGCTGGAGCCAGTCACGACAATCTGACGAGCTGGAGCCAGTCACGACGAGCTGGAGCCAGTCACGACAATCTGATGAGCTGGGGCCAGTCACGACGACCTGACGAGCTGGAGCCAGTCACGACGAGCTGGAGCCATTCACGACAATCTGACGAGCTGGGGCCAGTCACGACAATCTGACGAGCTGGAACCAGTCATGACAATCTGACGAGCTGGAACCAGTCACGACAATCTGACGAGCTGGAGCCAGTCACGACAATCTGACGAGCTGGAGCCAGTCACGACAACCTGACGAGCTGGAGCCAGTCACGACAATCTGACGAGCTGGAGCCAGTCACGACGAGCTGGAGCCAGTCACGACAACCTGACGAGCTGGAGCCAGTCACGACAATCTGACGAGCTGGAGCCAGTCACGACAATCTGACGAGCTGGAGCCAGTCACGACGAGCTGGAGCCAGTCACGACAACCTGACGAGCTGGAGCCAGTCACGACAATCTGACGAGCTGGAGCCAGTCACGACAATCTGACGAGCTGGAACCAGTCATGACAATCTGACGAGCTGGGGCCAGTCACGACAATCTGACGAGCTGGAGCCAGTCACGATAATCTGACGAGCTGGAACCAGTCATGACAATCTGACGAGCTGGAGCCAGTCACTACAATCTGACGAGCTGGAACCAGTCACGACAATCTGACGAGCTGGAGCCAGTCACGACAATCTGACGAGCTGGAGCCAGTCACGACAATCTGACGAGCTGGAGCCAGTCACAACAATCTGACGAGCTGGAGCCAGTCACGACAACCTGATGAGCTGGAGCCAGTCACGACAATCTGACGAGCTGGAGCCAGTCACGACGAGCTGGAGCCAGTCACGACAACCTGACGAGCTGGAGCCAGTCACGACAACCTGACGAGCTGGAGCCAGTCACGACGAGCTGGAGCCAGTCACGACAATCTGACTTCCGGTATTCATACTTCTGCCGAAATTTTGAGTCAACTATTTGCAAGATTAATTGTTCTGTCTACATTTAGAGTGAAAACACTCGTATAAATTGATTTCTGAATCTGTTCGATAGGCTCATAATAAATAGGAGCAGGAGTCGGCCCATTGAGTCTGCTCTGCCATTCAATAAGGCAATGGCTGATGGGAAGAAGTGGGGGGGGGGGGGGCTGGAGTGGGGAAGTGGTACTCAGTGAATTGTTCCTTCAGAGAGCCAGCATAGTGTGGTAGTCAACACTAGCTGTATTATATGTATTACGGTAAGACACATATACTAGAGGTACATGGGTAAAACCCTGCCTGCTGGCTCCGCCCAGTAGGCGGTGTATAAATGCGTGTGCTGTCCGAGCTGCAGCCATTCTGGTTCCAGCTACAGGAGGCACAACATCTTTGCTCAATAAAGCCTCGATTATTCCACTATTCTCGTCTTTGTGGTAATTGATAGTGCATCACATGGACAACAATGGACCACCGCTCTTCCACAGCTATGGTCACTAGCGGGTGTCCCCGGAAAGGGAGCACAGTGTCTGCCGACACCGTTGAGGCCCTCTGAGCCCGGTGGGGACTGGGGTGCTTTATCGATTCCTTCAATCACATTTTGTTTCGCCATTTTAAGTTTCCTTCGGAATTCTATTTAGTTTGATGCGATATACCTTTGAAGAGACTGCATTTTTAATTTATCCCACAGTGTTACAAGTGTCAGAATAACGTGGCTCAGTTGATCCATTATACCATGAAAGCATTCACTTGAAGATTTCAGTCTTTCCCAAGAGCCTGGGCTCCGAGCTGTGACTCTGTGAGCTGAGTTCAGTTTGCCCAGCTCAGCAGCAGACTTAAATGTGGAGTACAATGCAGGGCTTGGCTGACCCTGTGCCACCCACGGTGCGTCACCGAGACTCCTGAAGCAACTGCTCTACTCGGCAGTCCTCCCACAGTCCGAAGATGTGCAGGTTAGGTGGATTGGCCAGGCTAAGTTGCCCCATAGCGTGGGGTTACGGGGATCGGGGGTGGAGTGGGCCTGGATGGGCTGCTCTTTTAGAGGTTGGGTGCAGGCTCGATGGGCCGAATGGCGTCATTCTGCGCTGTAGGAGTTCTGTGGTTCAAAGGCATCAAATCTGTAGAGTCTATTTGGGGAACACAAGGAGGTGAAGTTGACCAGTGGGCACACAAACCTCCCAGCAACTCATTTACCCGACCTCGCAAGCACCCCCTGCCTGTGGCAGAGGCTGCAGATTGCACACTGGGCTTATCGGCCTTCTCAGGACCCATCGAACCGGAGTGGAAGTAAGCCATTCTCGATCCTGAGAGCCGGCCAAGGTCTTTCTTCATACCAGTATGGTTTTGAGGAATTGAACAAACAAATGTGATATAAAATAGTTAGTTCAAATATTAGTTACAGTAATGTGGATGTGATCAGTCGATCTCGCTGAGTTGAACTATATAGATTCAACAGGTACTCCTGGAACCATGTTGATTTCTGCTTCTTCATGTAGCATAAGCTGCTTCCTGGATGCGTGCTCTGACAAAGGAAGGTTCAGACTCGGAGATAGGTTTAACACATTTATTGAACAGTTAACAATTCTCCTACTTGTGTTTGACTCTCCTGCCAATCTTGCTATAGTAACTCAATCTAACTAACCAGCCTGCTCTAATCCATGTGGTGGGTGTGATGCTCTCATCTGCCCTGTCTCTCTGAGTGTCACCTGTGGAAAGAGAAAGAGCATGTGTGCCCTGTCCTTTTATATGGGTTGTGTAAATGCCCCCTTGTGGTAGTGTCACCTCTGGGTGTCTTGACTGCCTATTGGTCGTGTCCTATTCTATGTGTTCATTAGCTGTATGTCTGCATGTCATGATGTCTCTGGTGCTCCCTCTAGTGTTTACTCAGTCTAGCGTATCTACTTTAACCCCTTGTGTATTTACAGTGATGCATATCACCACAGTGACATGAAAGCATTGCCGATTGTCATAAAAACCCATCTGGTTCACAAATGTCCTTTAGGGAAGGAAATCTGCCGTCCTTACCCTGGTCTGGCCTACATGTGACTCCAGACCCACAGCAATGTGGTTGACTCTTAACTGTCCCTTCAAAAGCAATTAAGGACAGGCAATAAATGCTGGCACAGCCTGCGATGCCCAATATCAATGGAGCCAAACAGAGTCAGGGCCGTTAGCTGCAGATATCTCGGGCACAAGCGTTATATTATGGTTAGACTTTCTAATTGCGGCCTAGCTGGAGGCTAGACCAGAAGCGGGGAACTTGTTTATAGAAGTAGATGAGGAGAGAATTTGGGTATGGACTTGGATAGTACAGGCCTGACATTCTGTTCTACTGAAGTCCATTTGTTACCCATGGAGGTAGGCCGTTTTAGAGAGCATTTAAGAATCAACCTCGGGTAGAATCAAAGAATTTACAGTGCAGAAGGAGGCCATTTGGCCCATTGGGTCTGCACCAGCCCTTGGAAAGAGCACCCTACTTAAGTCCACGCCTCCACCCTATCCCCATAACCGAACCTCAACTTTTTGGACACTGAGGGCAATTTATCATGGCCAATCCACCTAACCTGCACATCTTTGGACTGTGGGAGGAAACCGGAGCACCCGGAGGAAACCCACGCACACACGGGGAGAACATGCAGACTCCGCACAGACAGTGACCCAAGCCGGGAATCGAACCTGGGATCCTGGAGCTGCGAAGCAACTGTGCTAACCACTATGCTACCGTGCAGTCCGGGTAGTCACAAGGCCACTTTCTCTGAAGGACACGAGTGAACTGGGCGGGTTTTTTTTAACAACGCTCAAAAAAAGGTCATCTTTGGACTTATTTTAATTTCTGATTTTTGGGAGGATTTGAATTTCACTATCCGCTATGGTGGGACTCGAGAGCATTACCCGTCGTCTCTGGATTACTAGTTCAGTGACAATACCACTTAGCCATTACCCCCCCACAAGGATTGACACTGAGCACAATATAGAACGGTACATTCACACAGTCTAAGTGCTGTGCCGGGTGTTGCCAATCGGAATACTATCCCACCAGCGTCATCAATAATGTTGCTCTTTAGAGTCGCCAATATGATACTGAGGCTCTTTTTATGATATGATGTTATGTCCCAACAGCGTCGCCAATACTGTGGGTGTTTCTATTTCTCTTACTGAGCCACAAGGCTTTCCCGTATATCAGTCAAATGACCATACAACCAGTTAGTCAGTTCAAGTTCAAAGCTGATTTATTTACACACAAGGGTTACTTCGACATGCAAGCACAATGTACTACAAGTTAAACTACACCTATTAGCTACAATAACCTATACTTAACTTCAGGGCGACCGGCGCTGTGCAGATTGATAAGGCCTTTATCTTGATCTCACGTGGCTGGTTTGAAGAAGTGGCTCTGTCTCTGCTGGACTCAGCCGTCAGGTAGCGATCGTTGGTCGTGAACTTGGCTGTCTGGTCGTTATGCTGCAGTTGGGCTGGCACAGGCCAATCCAAAAGAGGCTGGCACAGGCCGGCTCCAGAAGAGACCGAACGCATGGCTGTGTCCCCTTTTATCCCTGTAGCGATTCACGCTCTTTGGGGCGGGCCTTAATCTTGGACCCAATAATTCGACAGGCTTCGATCACTGCCTTCGATTTTGGCCAATTAAGGGGCGGGTGCCTTGGTGGCTGGGCGGGTCCTTAGCGGTCATTGACCTCGGCAGTTGGGCTTTCTGAGTAAAGGGGAGTAGCGCTGATCAGTCTGTGGCTGTATCGGTTTCTTGAGTGCAGTCCTATTGTTCTGGGGAAATGGGCCATTAGAATGCAAACAAGCGGGGGTTTTGATCAGGTCTAACTACCTGTGTTTCAAATGCACAGGTGCTCTGTATCTGCCTGAGTCTTGGGATGGCCATAATTCCCATGGTCCTTTGCAGGTGGCCATCTCAGATGGCCTCACGGGCATCTGAAACAAACTATAATTTGCACCATATTTCCTTGACATGATCATGTATGTTATGGAAAATATTGCTTTTGTTTTACTTTGTATCAAATAAGTGTCTCAAACAATTGCCATTTGCTAACTTTTTGAACAGCGCATTGTTTCCAACCAAAATTCTTGCATTGATGGGATCTGTTTATCAGTATCTGTCTGTTCTATTTCACCAAATTCACCCTTTTCTCATTCAAAACATAACGCATCTGGGCGGTATCGCAAAGCAGGGTACATCGCACCAATCGCCTGTTGCAGACAATGCCCCGTATTGAACTCCATTGGCTTCACTGAAAGTGATTATCAGACAGGGTGGTACGCTGGTACAGTGGTTAGCACTGCTGCCTCACCGCGCAAGGGACCCAGGTTCGAGTGTGTGGAGTTTGCACATTTTCCCAAATGTCTGCGTGGGTTTCCTCCGGGTTCCTCTGGGTGCTCCGGTTTCCTCTCACAGTCCAAAGATATGCAGGTTAGGGGGGGCGGTTACGGGAATAGGGTGGGGGAGTGGGCCGAGGTCGAGTGCTCTTGTTGGGGGCGGTGAAGACTCGATGGGCCAAATGGTCTCCTTCTGTGCTGTTGGGGTCCCATGGATATAAAGGATGCCCCAGAGGCAATACCGCCTATTTTTTCTATCGCTGGAAATTAATTTCTACAACAACTTTACCTGGCTTGATAATCTTCAACGTTTGCTTCCAAGTTGTGTATTACAGAGAGACCGTGAACTCCATTAGTCTGAGATCAGAACAACATGTTTTGGGGTTCTGAAATTGGGCACTGGACCTGCAAAAATGCTGAATTTAATGCATATCAAAGCTCCTCTCCGGTGATATATCCTATGTAAAAATGCTATGTTGTTGGAGCGTTGATTTTCAGTTATTTAAATGACGGTTACTGACAAGCATTCAATACTTCACTTCCGCAAAGAATGGATTTGTAAACTAAACGCTGTAGAATAATTTAAGGATGGCGTGAATGTGAGCAGGTGTTTTGACAATCAGGTCATTAGGCACAGCTGTGTTGCACTGGTGCGTGGGCCCCATACTTTCACTTTCCACCCTACTTCACCCAAATCAATCGACCAGATCACCTAATCCTTTCTCTCACATGTACTGATTTAGCTTCATGTTCAATGTGTCTGAGGCTATTTGCTTCAAACACTCCTTGCAGTAAAGAGTTCCACATTCTAAACATTCCGAAATAAAGAACTTTGCAGTATCACAGAATTCTTCCGGCGCAGGAAGAGGCCATTCGCACATTGTGTCTGCTCTGGCTCTCCAAACGGGCTCCGTGACTTGTGTGAAAAGGTTTTTTTCTCACGTCACATTTGGTTCTTTTGCAAATCACTTTAAATCTGTGCCCCATCGATCTTGATCGACGACATCCTGCCGTATCGATACAAGATTCTGCTACGACCTGATGCCAAGCCAGTGGTCCACGCACCACGGCGAGTCCCTGCTCCACTGAGAGAGCGCCTGAAGGCACAGCTCAAGGATCTTCAGCAAAAAGGCATCATATCCAAGGTCACCGAACCGACTGACTGGGTCAGCTCAATGGTGTGCGTAAAGAAGGCTTCGGGGGACCTGCGCATCTGCATTGATCCCAAGGATCTCAATAAGAATATCATGCAGGAACACTAACCCATCCCGAAGCGAGAGGAACTCACGAGTGGGATGGCACACGCGCGCTTCTTCACCAAATTGGATGCATCACAGGGATTTTGGCAAATCCAGCTGGAAGAGTCCGGTAGAAGGCTCTGCACCTTCAACACACCTTTCGGCAGATACTGCTACAATCGCATGCCATTTGGCATCATCTCGGCATCGGAAATATTCCATCGCATCATGGAGCAGATGATGGAAGGCATTGAAGGGGTTCGTGTGTACGTGGACGACATCATCATATGATCCACGACCTCCGAAGAACATGTGTCCCGTCTCCAGAAGGTATTCCGCCGTGTACATGCCAACGGCCTAAAGTTAAACAGGTCCACATGTTGTTTTGGCACATCGACACTCAAGTTCCTAGGCAACCAGATCTCACACCATGGTGTGCGCCCGACACAGACAAAATCAAGGCCACCGAGGCGATGAAGGTCCCTGAGGACAAAAAGGCGGTGCTGCGCTTCTTGGGTATGGTCAATTTTCAGGGCAAGTTCATTCCAAACATGGCCACACACACCACGGCCCTACGCAACCTGGTGAAAAGTCAACTGCCTTTGAGTGGAAGGCGGCACACCAGACAGAGTGGATAGAGCTGAAAGCCAAGCTCACCACTGCACTAGTCCTGGCATTCTTCGACCCGGACCGGGAGACAAAGATATCCACAGATGCGAGTCAGGATGGCATCAGTGCGGTGTTGCTTCAACGAGATGACACATCATCCTGGGCACCAGTAGCCTACGCATCAAGGGCGATGACGCCCACTGAAACCAGATATGCTCAGATTGAGAAGGAGTGCTTGGGTCTTCTCACCGGCATCCTCAAATTTCATGATTATGTCTACGGCCTGCCGACATTCACTGTCGAGACAGATCATAGGCCTCTGGTCCACATCATCCACAAGGACCTGAACGACATGACGCCTCGGTTGCAGAAAATCCTGCTTAAACTTAGGAGGTGTGACTTCAACTTGGTGTACACACCTGGCAAGGAGCTCATCATCGCTGATACATTGTCCCGCTCTGTCACCTCGCCCAGTGAGCTGCTGGAGATCATCCAGCACTCTCCTGGTGACAGATGAGAAGGTAGTTCTCATTCGTGATGAGACAGCCAAGGACCCCCTCTTGCAACGCGTCATCCACAACTTCACCAATGGCTGGCAGAAAGGGCAGTGCCCACAATTTTACAATGTGAAGGACGACCAGAAGTTGATTGATGGTATCCTCCTCAAGCTGGACAGGATTGTCATTCCGCTCAGTCTCCAGAGCTTGGTGCTGCGCCAGATTCATGAGGGACAGACACGGAGCCTGGCAAGTTGTCAGCCAGGACATCATGAACATGGTCCTGAACTGTACTACCTGTCAGCGGTTCCAGCCAGCGCAGAGCAATGAGACGCTCCAACAGCATGACATAGTGACCTCTCCGTGGTCCAAGGTTTGCATCGACCTTTTTCATGCGAATGGTCGCGACTACGTATTGATCATCGACTATTTCTCAAATTACTCTGAGGTGCTGAAGCTCCCGGACCTCACCTCTCGGACCGTCATCAAAGCCTGTAAGGAGACGTTCTCCAGGCATGGCAGCCCAATCACCGTCATGAGCGACAATGGCCCGTGCTTTAACAGTCGAGAATGGTCCACGTTTGCCAGGTCATACAATTTCCAGCATGTCACCTCCAGTCCGCACTATCCGCAGTCCAATGGAAAAGTCGCGAAAGGGGTGCACATTGTGAAACAGCTCATCTGCAAGGCCGCGGACTCTGCTTCCGACATACACCTTGCACTGCTCGCGTACAGGGCGACTCCATTGTCCACTGGCATGTCGCCGGCTCAACTCCTGATGAACAGGGACCTGCGGACGACGCTTCCAGCCATACACCTGCCCAACCGGGATCACCTCCCGGTGCTGCAGAAGATGCAGCAGCTCAGAGACTGTCAAAAGCAGGGCTATGATGCCCGTGCCACTGATCTGGCCGTGCTATCCCCGGCAGACACTGTCAGGATCAAGATACCGGATGGTGGGTGGTCTGCCCTGGCTGTTGTTGTTCGACAGGCCGCGCCCCGCTCTTATGTTGTACGTATGGCTGATGGCTCCATCGTGCGAAGGAATCGACGGGCACTGTGCAAAGTTGCCTGCCCACACCCACTTTCTCCTCCATTTCCATATGTTGAATTGCCACCTCCTGATACCTCGCACCACGAGGCCACCAGTCAGGCTTCCATCCCGCCTGTCAAGGCGCGTCGTCCCCTCCGCCACCTCTCCGGCGGTCGACCAGGATCAGATGCAAGCCTCAGAGACTGGACTTGTGAACGTTTGTTTTGTTTGCTATGTTCTGTTGTCCTCCGTCAGTCACGTTAGACAGGCTCATTCACATGCAAAAACATTCACATACGCCAACAGAACATAAAAAAGGGGGGATGTCATGATATGAAAACATGCAGTTAATGAACACATAGAATAGGACACGACCAATGAGCAGTCAGGACACTCAGGTGTGGTATCTCACTATAAAAGGGGTGAGGCACTCACACCCTGCCTCTTTCCACAGACCAACATCTACAGAGTGAGACAGGGTGTATCCTCAGCATCACACCCCAGCACATGGCTTAGAGCAAGGCTGGTTCAGTTAGACTGAGTTACTACATTTAGATTAGCAGAGAGTCGAACTCATTGAGAACTGTGCTAATAGTTCAATAAAACACATTGAACTCACTTCAAAGTCTGGAGCATCTTTTACTCAAAACTGCATCAAGTGGCAGCTTGTGTTATTCCAAATTCCATAGCACAACACCAGGCATCCTCTGGGGGCGCTGGGACCGGAGGGCCCCGGCCCACTTGCTGGCGGCACGTGCCTCACATGCCACTCCTGGCCTTGGGTGACTGTCTGTGTGGAGTCTGCACGTTCATCCCGTGTCTGCGTGGGTTTCCTCCGGGTGCTCGCTCAGTGCAAAGATGTGCAGGTTAGGTGGGATTATGGAGTTACAGGGATGGGATGGGGAGTGGGCCTAGATGTTGAAGAGGATCGGTGCAGACCCGATGGGCCGAATGCCTCCTTCTGCACGGTAGGAATTCTATGATTCTATCCTTGACTAAGCTGGCCTCTTGCACTAAAGACAGCTTAAACCATGTGTGTCAGCTCACTAGATCGGACACATCTTTATCTCTTTGGCACTTGAAGTATTCAGTCAAATGTTTCCCTTGCCTTTTGCCAACTGAAAGTAGTTGCAATGCATTAAAGACGAACTAATTGACTTTAAAAATAGAAATCATGCAAACAGAAAAGAGCTTCGCCTTCAGAGCTCACACTGAAGTGGCGGTATGGCAATGCACCAGGATCGCCACAATTACAATGGAAACATTGTGCTGAGTACGGGGATTTGATTTGATTTGATTTATTGTCCCATGTACCGGAGCACAGTGAAACGTATTTTTCTGCGACCGAGGGAATGCACACAGTACATCCATAGTAGACACAAGAATAATCGACAGAGAACATTGGCAAATGGTACATCGACGAACAGTGATTGGTTACAGTGCGGAACAAGGGGCCAAACAAAGCAAATACATGAGCAAGAGCAGCATAGGGCATCGTGAATAGTGTTCTTGCAGGGAACAGATCAGTCCGAGGGGGAGTCGTTGAGGAGTCTTGTAGCTGTGGGGAAGAAGCTGTTCCGATGTCTGATGTGCGGGTCTTCAGACTTCTGTACCTTCTGCCTGATGGAAGGGTCTGGAAGAAGGCAGTGCCTGGGTGGGAGGGGTCTCTGATAATGCTATCCGCCTTCCTGAGGCAGCGGGAGGTGTAGACAGAATCAATGGGAGGGTGGCAAGCTTGTGCGATGCGTTGGGCTGAGTTCACCACACTCTGCAGTTCCTTGCGATCTTGGACCGAGCAGTTGCCATACCAAGCTGTGATGCAGCGGGATAGGATGCTCTCTGTCGCACATCTGTAGAAGTTTGAGAGAGTCGATGCAGACATGCCGAATTTCTTTAGCTTCCGTAGGAAGTAGAGAAAAGTATTCGGTCATGACGTTCGTTTGATGCAGACATGATGGACCGAATGGCCTTCTCCTCACCGTAATAATTTAATGGTTAGAGTCATAGAGATTTTACAGCACTGGCAGAGGCCTTTGGGCCCATCGGGTCTGCACCGGCCATCAAGCACCTATCTATTTTAATCCCATTTTCCAGCCCTTGGCCCGAAGCCTTGTGTGTGCTCTGACGTTTCAAGTGCTCATCTCAGTGCTACTTAAATGCTGCGAGGGTTCCCGCCCCTGCCACCCTTTCAGGCATTGATTCCAGATTCCCACCACCCTCTGGGTAAAAAAGTGTTTCCTCACATCCCCTCTAAACCTCCTGCCTCTTACCCTTAAATCTGTGCCCCCTGGCCACTGACTCCCACCGCCAAGGGTAAAAGTTTCTTCCTGATCACCCTATGTCTCTCATATGCCCATGACGATGTGTCGATCGGGTCCCCCCCCGCCTTCACTGCTCAAAGGTGTTCTGCAGAGACAAGCCACTGAAGGAAAAGCTAACCGAGAAGGAAGAGGGGAGATTAAGAAGCGGAGAAAAAGAATCCAAGAAACCCACTGAGAGCAGAGCGTCCCTCAAGAAGGGACAGTGCAGGAGTACAGGGAGACCTGTGGGACGGTGAATCACGGCGAAGGAAAAATTACAAGCTGCCCTGAGTCCACAGAAATCGCAAGGCAGGGTAAATTTGCTTTCAACCCACTGTACTTGAAATTCTTATTATATCATCTAAAACAATTGAAAAATAACTCAGGCTGAAATGAGAACACATTTATCCAACCTCAGGACAACCCACAGGGCTTCACAGACGATTTTCCATAGTGCAGCCAGCATCATGTAGTCATGGATGTTTCGCACCACTGTGGGGCACTGTTGCACTTCTTGTCAAGCAATGAATTAAATAACACCATTCCTGAATCATGAAATTGTCATGAAAATGAAATGAAATGAAAATCGCTCATTGTCACAAGTAGGCTTCAATGAAGTTACTGTGAAGAGCCCCTAGTCGCCACATTCCGGCGCCTGTTCGGGGAGGCTGTTACGGGAATTGAACCATGCTGCTGGCCTGCCTTGGTCTGCTTTCAAAGCCAGCAATTTAGCCCTGTGCTACAGCCCCTGGGAGAGCACCTTTAAGAAATGGGTGTTTATAAATGGGTGTGTATCTAAGTATCTGTAGTGAGAGTACCTTTAAGAAATGAGTGTTTATTACTGCAGTGATGTCAGAGAGTGGGTGGAGCTGGGCTCTCTGTCGGCTTTTTACTTTTGTTTTAGGCTTTTTGCTGCAGGGTGTGTTTTAGTTTCATTTTCAGAGCTGGATAGCTGCAGTCACAGCCAGAAGGTGTATGAATCTCTCTCCGTAATCTAAAGACTGTAAATCAATCCTGGTGATTTAAAACTAATAACAGTAGTGACTTTAACCTGATGTGCTTCTGGTAAAAGGTGTTTTAAGTCTTGTGGATGTTAAAAGGAAAGCTTAAAGGATTACTTCGTGTTGTATTCTTTGGGGGTTGTATTTGATTTAATGGTTGCTAAGATGTTCACAGTATGTTTTAAAAAGGTTAACTTGAGTTCATGGAATAAACATTGTTTTGCTCTAAAAAATACTTTTCCATTTCTGCTGTACCACACCTGTAGAATGGGCCGTGTGCTCCCCATACCACAATCTATTAAAAGTTGTGGGTCAGGTGAACTCCATGATACACTTTGGGGTTCTCTAAACCCTGGCCCATAACAAAATGAAAATGAAAATTGCTTATTGTCACAAGTAGGCTTCAATGAAGTTACTGTGATCTGATGCAAATTAAAGAATATCCAACCATTAGCAGTGCCTCGCTCTCCAGATGCTGACCAGCATATGCGTTTACATGCATTAAAAATAACGCAATGATGCAAAGCTACATGTGCTGTCGGTCCACATAATTCGACATTGAAGGATTTGAGAGGTAGGCAATGTTTTTTTTACTGTCTTGCATTTTAGATATCAAAATGATCATGAGTGGCATTGTGAAGTAGGTAACATGCATTTGTGACAACAAAGAATTGCATTTATATAGCACCCTCACGGCAATAAAATACCCCAAAGCACTACACAGGACAACGAGCCACGTGAGGAGACATTAGGGGAGCTGACAACAATCTTGGTCGAAGAGGTAGGTTTAAAGAGGGCATGGAATGTGAAAAGCGCCGTGGAGAGGCGACGAGGGTTAAGGAGGGAGAGTTAAGGAGGGACTGCCCAGGCAACTGCAGACGCCAATGGTGAAACAGTGAAAATCAGGGATGCAAAAGGGGCCAGAATTCTGGAGATGCGGACATCACCAGGGGGTATGGGACTGGAGGAGATTATGGAGATAGCGAGGAGTGGGACCGTGGAGGGATTTGAAGTCAAAGGTGATCATTTTAAAATTTCTTAACCACCCAGGGGGGTGTGGAATAAGAGGGGGGGGGGGGGTACCAAACAGGACGCCAGCGAACCTGAGACGACTGAGGTAGGAACACACATTTTGATCTTGACGTAGAAACAATGGAGGCGAATCCCTCTTGTCAGTCACATCGGAATCATAAGCACAATTTGTTCGGAGGTTTAGACAATTTGTATAGGAATTGACGATTTGGGAACTGTTCTGTTCATTAACTTGTTGAATGCTCAAGCCTAGACATCGGCAATTCAGTATATCCATTTACCACGTCGCTATCACAATGCCCAAGAGGAAGAGGATCATATTCTTTTCATCACCTTCAGCACGCGCATCCTGCCAATGCCCACTTGTTATTGGATTGGCCATGAACTGCCTTAAGTTACCTGAAATGTTGATAGCTTACCATTATAGGGTAAAACTCCCCTTAACCCCCTGTCTAAATTGCCCTCCTTAGCAGGAGGTTTCACTGTGACGATACCTTGCTGAGACACTCGGCATTCAAATACATGGATTGGGTTTAAGAGCAGCACGGTAGCACAGTGGTTAGCACAGTTGTTTCACAGCTCCAGGGTCCCAGGTTCGATTCCCTGCTGGGTCACTGTCTGTGCGGAGTCTGCACGTTCTCCCTGTACCTGCGTGGGTTTCCTCCGGGTGCTCCGGTTTCCTCCCACAGTCCAAAGGTGTGCGGGTTAGGTGGATTGACCATGATAAATTGCCCTTAGTGTCCAAAAAGGTTAGGTGGGGTTACTGGGTACGGGGATAGGGTGGGGGCATGGGCTTAAGTAGGGTGCTCTAGCCAAGGGCGGGTGCACACTCGATGGGCTGAATGGCCTCCTTCTGCACTGTAAATTCTATGATTTGTAGTCACTTATTCTCTCTGCTGGTAAAGGAAATATGTCCAAATGTTTTTGAGTAAACAAAAGGATGGGGGTCAATAGCTCCCTGATGCATTCGCCATGGCAACATCTTGACCAATCCGAGACGGCTGGCCAGCGAACCTCCTGCAGCGTAAATTGGCATTCACTTTGAAATTGGGCATTCTTGTATCTGTCCTGATGAGTGCAAGATGAAAAGCTTCAACAGCATGACTCTTTTATTCTCTTTTATACGAGTGAAAATTGTTTCTCATTGCAGATGGATCAAAAACCAGGAGATGCAGATTTAGCACAATTGGCAAAACAACCGGATGCAACGTGAGGGGAAAGAAACATTCATGCAGCAAGCTGTTGTGATTGGAATGTGCTGATTGAAAGGGCGATGGAAACAGATCCAATTTAAAAAAACATTTGAATTTGGATAAATATCTGAAGGGGAAGGATTTGAAGGGTTGTGAGGAAAGAGAAGGACGGTTCCTTCAAAGTAACAGTGCAGGCATGATAGGGCGAGTGGCCTCGCTGGGTCACTGTCTGTGCGGAGTCTGCACGTTCTCCCCGTGTCTGCGTGGGTTTCCTCCGGGTGCTCCGGTTTCCTCCCACAGTCCAAAGACGTGCAGGTTAGGTGGACTGGCCGTGCTAAATTGCCCTTAGTGCCCAAAAAAGGTTAGGAGTGGTCATTGGGTTACGGAGATAGGGGAGGGCTTAAGTGGGTCGGTGCAGACTCGATGGGCCGAATGGCCTCCTTCTGCACTGTTTGTTCGATGGAACCGGAGCACTGGGAGGAAACCCATGCAGACACGGGGAGAACATGCACACAGTCACCCGAGGCCAGAATTGGACAGTGCTAACCACCGTGCCGCATGCCACCCCACTTATTTTAGTCGTCACCTCCATGTCTCTGATCCTTAACATGGATTCACCAGGATGAAACCTGGGTTGGAGCGTTTCAGCTATGAGGAGAGGCTGGTCAGGCTGGGGTTGTTTTCCTGGGAGCAGAGAAGGCTGAGGGGGGGGAACCTGATCGAGGTGTGTAAAATTACGAAGGACATAGATAGGGTGGATAGGAAAGGGCTTTTTCGCTTACTGGAGGGGTCAATAAGAAGGGCGCATAGATTTAAAAGGCAGGAGATTTAGAGGGGATTGAGGGGAAACCTTTTCACCCAGAGAGTGGTGGGAATCTGGAATCGCTGCCTGAAGGGGTGGGAGAGGCGGGAACCCTCACAACATTTAAGAAGTATTTAGATGAGCACTTAAAACGGCAGAGCGCACACAAGGCTACAGAACAACTGACGGAAAATAATAATAATCTTTATTGTCACAAGTAAGCTGACACTAACACTGCAGTGAAGTTACTGTGAAAATCCCCTAGTCGCCACATTCCGGCACCTGTTCGGGTACACAGAGCGAGTATTCAGAATGTCCAATTCGCCGAGCATCACGTCCTTCGGGATTTGTGGGAGGAAACCGGAGCACCCGGAGGAAACCCACGCAGACAAGGGGAGAACGGGCAGACTTCACACAGCCGCTGACCCAAGCCGGGAATCGAACCTGGGAGCCTGGAGCTGTGGAGCAACAGTGCTAGCCACTGTGCTCCCGTGCAGTTAGGTGCTTGATGGCTGACGCAGACAGGATCGGCCGACTGGCCTCTCTCTGACTGTGCTGGAATTGTCGACGACTCTGTGGTTCATCTGTACATGACTCAGTCTTCAAACCAAAGTGGAATCCAAATTACTGACAAATAGCAGAGTCTGCCAGACATTCCAGAGAGACTGAGCAATCATTGGGCTGTCCTGGCTTCTCAAGCATTGACAGCAGGGACGCAGTACTGGGAGGGGTGGAATGGAGTGGGACACAATGGATGCATCACTGTATATACACAAGGGGTTAATGCAAATACACTACAACTAAATAAACACTAGAGGGAGCACCGGAGATGTCATGACATGCAGACATACAGCTAATGAATACACAGAATAGGACACGACCAATGGGCAGTCAAGACACCCAGAGGTGACACTAATACAAGGGGGCATTACACAATCCATATATAAGGACAGGGCACACATGCTCTGTCTCTTTCCACAGGCGACACTTTGAGAGAAGGACAGGGGCAGATCAGAAGCATCACACCCACCACGTGGCTTAGAGCAGACTGGTTAGTTAGACTGAGTTACTATAGCGAGATTAGCAGGAGAGTCGAACTCATAGAGAACTGTGTTAATGGTTCAACAAATCACATTGAACTTACTTCAAAGTCTGGATCGAGTTGCAGCCTGTGTTATCCCAGAGTACATAACACATCAGAATGGACCATTGGAGTGATCCGGGAAGCAATCAGGAGGAAAAGGTTTGCAATCGTTGAAGTCCATTAATGAATATGGATGGTAACTGGAGAAGCAGGATCGCAGAACATTTGCTAAGTTCAGGAGTCTGACTTGCCCCTCGAATGCTTACCTGGAGAATCCGAAGTTACTGGAAAGCTGCATCATGACTGGGGTTTAACTTGACTGTGAAGATAGTCCTGCTTCATTTTATCACGGCAAAGACATGTGCTACATCCACAGATATCAGTTCAATAAAGAACTTTAACCCTTTGTTTTACTGCAGGCAAGATGAATTTGGCCCCTCAGAAACCATCGATTGTCGCACAAAGTGAAGGTAACGACCAAAGCAATAACCAGTTCTTGATCTTTAACTGTACCTTATTAGTGCACGACTGATACAGTGGTTGCTTTACATTTTATGGAGAGGTTACAGTGCAGGAAGAGGCCATTCAGGCCGCCTTTGTGCTTCACACAAACCTCCTCCTATCCCTCTTCATCCAACTCAGTGATGGGCAACCCAGGCTAGTGAGTGGGCCACAGGAGTGGGCATCCTCCATCCTCAGTGGGCCCCCAAGATTGAAATTCTGCATTTTCCCTAGCCATGACCCCAGGATTAAAAATTAAAAACACTGAACAGAGGCCAGAAAATTCGCAATGGGTTAGAGGAAACGCTTAATCATTCATGCATTCACCAACTTCAAATGGTAAACAAAAAGACGTACGCTCTGATCGGACGCAGAGGGAGCATACGGTTCTCACGGTCAATATTTTGTGTGCAATCACCTCGCACCCCAGCATGTCCCCTTGTTTTACGTGCAAAGCTGCATGGTCAAAAACCAACAGAATCTGGCAACCCTGCCTGTGCTTAACGGTCAACAAAATGGCTTTTGGGCCGCACTCAGTAACCACATGGGGCCCACGGTCAACACATCCTTCTACTGCTTTCACCGTCATGTGCTTCGCTAGCTTCTCCTTATTTCCAACTTTTTTCATGAGGTAACAAGTTCTACATTCTCATCACCAAATTTATTAATAGCCATGCCAAGCTGCCGGTTTTAATGTTTCAAACAATGCTCGGCAGTTTTTATAGAATCATAGAATCCCTACAGTGCAGGAGGGCCATTCGGCCCATCGGGTCTGCACCAACCCTTCAAAAGACCACCCTACCTAGGCCCAATCCCCTGCCTTTTTCATGCATCCCCACCCTGAGGCGCAATTTAGCATGGTCAAACCACCTAACTTGCACACTTTTGGGCTGTAGGAGGAAATTGTAGGAGCACTGGGAGGAAACCCACGCAGACATGAACAGAACGTGCAAACTCCACGCAGGCAGTCACCTGTGGTCGGAACAGAACCCGGGTCCCTGGCGCTGGGACACAGCGTGGTAACCACTGTGCTGCCCCAACTTTCTGACTGTCACCCCAACTGGTGCATTCTCCATGGCAAAGCCTCCACTAATCAGCGATTTCAGCCAATCAGCACTCTCTTCTCATACAGTATAAATTGTTGCTTCCCCATACATGGGTATTGTTGCGGAGCGTCCTGATGAGTGCAAGATAAAAAACTTTGGCATGTCTTTCTTAACAATACTCAAGTTCTGTTCATGACTATGTCATAATATACACCAGTATATCATGGTGCAGACACACACACTGATGGACACACAGTGGGACCAATCCACACACACAACACCGCAGCCAATCACCAGTTAGAGCACACTCACTATATAGACAGAGGGCATCAGAGTTCCCGCTCATTCGGGATGCAGCCTCTCAGAAGGACACAGCTTACAGTACAGATCTTCACCATGTGCTGAGTGCATAGACTGGTTCGGACAGGCATAGGTCTTTAGTTTAATCTAACATCGTGTTAACCCACAGTGAAAGCATGTTCAACAGTTTCTGACTTAATAAAATAGTGTTGTACTATTTTAAGTGTTGGTGGCCTGTATGTGTTCCACGGATCCAGAGCACCCAACACATCACGCTATTTATGTTATATTTATGGTTCCCTCCCCAAAGTTTTGGGCTGCCTCACAGTTGGAAAATTATTCTCTGTGTCAATAGATAGTGGATAGGGAGAGCTTGTTCCCGCTCGGAAAGGGATCAAGAACGAGAGGGCACAGATTTTGTCCGCCGCAAATCGGGTTTCCACGATTTTTCTTCTGCTGGTTCAAAGGACGTTGGCTGCGACTCAGGTCTGTCCTGGAAACGAGCCGTGCCCCAGAATCAAATTAATCACCACGGGGTAAGAAATAGGGGTATTCTCAGATAAACAGCTCAATATAGTACCTTTACCGCACTTCCTAAGCAGCACTGATTGTCCCCCACCCCGGAAAGAGAATTTCTAAACACTTTGACCCCTGAACGGTCTTAGTCCAGGCTGCCACACTGACATTTCTAAGATGTTAGATGGCACCCTGTGCACCCCCTTACCTCCAAAGTGTTTAGAAAGGACTGAGGCACAGCCCTCAGCAGGAGGTAAACAGGAAAGCTGACCTTCGGCAGGGTGACGAACAGGGGGGGCAGTAACCAGTCTGACATTTGGAGTACCCATCCAGTATCCATTGGTTAGAATAGTTATAGGTGATTGACACTGGGCAAGCTACCATGCCTCAAACAATGGTACATATATTGGTGTGGCACCAGTGGTATGGACTGAGCTGCTGGTGAGGTGGCAGTGCTTGCTGGGCAGCTGCCTTCTGCAATGGAAGATGGGCCAGAGGAGGAGGATCGAGGGAAGACTAGAGAAGACTGCTGTTATCACAAGCTGTTATGGATCATAGACCTCTGTCTAATTCGTTCATGTGCCATGGGCTGCAATTTCCATTTGGGAGTCTCTGTTCTCCTGCAGGGATCATCTGATTTGCGCTCGCGCCGTCCCTTGCTCTGCATATTCATGGATGGTGGGGATTGTGAAGGATTCCCCCATGAACCCCGCTATCGGGCAGCCATTTTGAGCGGTTGGCCCAATAGTGAGGTCCGACAGCTGGTCCCCTCCCCCGCAATGTAATTCTGCCCCATGGCATTAGCCGAGTACCCCTCCCCCACCATGATGGTGACCAGACCGCCCCAAATAAGAGACCCCCTTAAATAACCCCCAAGAGACCCTGGCCAGATGCCCCCCCATAAGAGAGACCCTCCCCATAAGAGACCCCACTCCCATAATGGACCTGATCAGAGTCCCCCGCCCCCCCCATTACCAATATCTCCCCATTTATGGGCAGCACAAGTGGCTAGCACTGTGGTTTCACAGCGCCAGGGTCCCAGGTTTGATTCCCCGCTGGGTAACTGTCTGTGTGGAGTCTGCACGTCCTCCCCGTGTCTGCGTGGGTTTCCTCCCACAGTCCAAAGACGTGCAGGTTAGGTGGATTGGCCATGATAAATTGCCCTCAGTGACCATAAAAGGTTAGGAGGGGTTATTGGGTTACCGGGAAAGGGTGGAAGTGAGGGCTTGAATTTTTTTTTTTTAAATGACAGAGACCCCAGCCTGGAAGCTAGGAAGCAGTCCAGACAGAGACAGTGGAAAATATCACTGCTTTTACTCGCCTGAGCAATACAGCTGCTGGCTCACGCAGAGGAAGCAGCAGCTGTAAACTCGTAAACCACACCAGCTGGGTTTACGCCCCCTCAGATCTTTGATCTGCCAGGCTTTCATTCACATCAGTCGGAGTTGGCTTTACTAGGCCGTGATTGACAGTTTGTACACAGCCACCTGTCTAGATTATTTATTTTCACTGCCCTTCAAGCTACAGCTGTGAAACTAACAGCAATGTTCCTGAATATCTGGCTGATTGACACCTCCCGGACCACATTAAAGGCAGTCAAGTGCTCTCGTCTTTTTCTCTGCAGAAAGCACGAATTGCTTTCTCAGCAATGATGGGTCTCTGGTTGGGGTCTCGTTTATAGATGGTCTCAAATTGGGAGGGGGGGGGGTTCCCATGAGGGGTTTCCGGTGGGGATCTCTCTTCTGGGGGGGGGGGGGGGGGTCCTTTGTGGGGTTCTCTCTGATTGCAGGGGGGTCTGTCTTATGGGGGTCTCCGGTGGGGGTGGGGTACAATCCAATGGACTTTTAGGGGCAACTCATTTAACCGGGAAATACCAGCACCAATTCCTGCCCACGTGAATCCTAGCCCAGGAGACCGGTGAATCACGGAGGTGTAGAGAATCCGGTGCCCAGCCTGTTAGCAATAATAATAATTGCTTATTGTCACAAGTAGGCTTGAATGAAGTTACTGTGAAAAGCCCTGAGTCGCCACATTCCGGCGCTTTTCGGGGAGGCCGGTACGGGAATTGAACCTGCGCTGCTGGCCTTGTTCCGCATTACAAGCCAGCTGTTTAGCCCACTGTGCTAAACCTGCCCCTAGTAAGATGCTAATGGGTTAATTTGACCTATTTTCATTCTCCCGCTGGCACGGGAGGTGAACCTCGATGCAGCCGCCAGCGTGGGGGACACCGCAGCATCGAAAACGGCGCCCAAACCGTTTTCTGGGAAGACACTGAATTTTCCGCCGCATCGGGAACTCCGCTCCTGGCTGCAGCGACAGAGAATCCAGCCCCATGTCGAAATTTGTGTGTCTTAAAAAAAAGCTTAATAACCATCTTCAAATGACTTCTGGCCAGTTGACTGCCTATTCAGGTATCTGTGGCCCCCGAATCTGGGGAATCTTAGATTGGTGAGTTTGTGCTAAACTGCGCAGGGTTTCGAGGAGACTGCTTAAAATTAAGATGGCTGTTCTGGGTGCACGTTAGCAGATTACATGACTTGTCGGGGGTAGAGGATCAGAGGTGTTCTAGTAATGAGGCGCCAACCAGGATGAGGGCAAGGGTAGGTTCAATAGGTCAACGGCCCCACCTGCACAGATTGATAATCCTTTACATATCCAGGTGGAGAGATTAAGGTGGATCTGGACCTCCGCAGGGGCTGGTGTTAACATGAAGCATTAAAACGATCGATAGGGCAGTACTGTAAACTAAAGGGGCATTTGTAAGATATGTATATGTTATAAAAATAATAAATGCGTGCCAGGCTCTGCCTGATCCAATTTAAGGTTGTTCACCGGGCTCACATGACAGTGGCCCAGATGAGCAGATTCTTTGGGGTGGAGGACAGGTGTGCAAAATGTGCGGGAGGACCGGCGAACCATGTCCACATGTATCGAACATGTCCAAAGCTTAGGGGATTTTGGCTGGGGTTTGAGGACGTCATGTCCACGGTGTTAAAAACAAGGGTGGCGCTGAGTCCAGAGGTGACGATTTTCGGGGTGTCGGAAGACCTGGGAATCCAGGAGGTGAAAGAGGCAGACGTTCTGGCCTTTGCTTCCCTGGTAGCCCGGAGACGGATATTATTAGCTTGGAGGGACTCAAAGCCCCCGAAGTCGGAGACCTGGCTATCGGACATGGCTAGCTTTCTCTGTTTGGATAAAGTCAAGTTCACCTTGAGAGGGTCAATGTTAGGGTTCGCCCGGAGGTGGCAACCGTTCGTCGACTTCTTTGCGGAACAGTAATCGTCAGCAGGTGGGGGGGGGGGAGTAGTTTAGATTAGAGCAGGGGGTCAATAAGGGTGGGACCTGTACAAAAGATAAATGGCTTTTGCACTATGGTTACGGTTTCATGAATATTGTTTATTTTGTTGTTGTTACCATACCAAAAATACCTCAATAAAATGTTTCTTAAAAAATGAAAGTAATAAATGCACACTAAAACTAGAAGACAAATCAGATTGAATTTTTAATCAGAAATGAACAGAGGGACTACCACTAAACAGGATGGCGTGGTCAGTGAGGCCTGTGCACATGATCAGTTATCGCACCACCAACATTGTTCAACATCCTCAACGTCCTTCGGTGCAGTGACTATTGCTCGGCAGGTGAATGAAGCAGCAACATCACCACCACGTGTCCGGCAATGGGACGAGAGCCCAGACCCCAGTGTTCTCCTGCGGGTCAAGGCCTGGCCCGCTGAGGAAATAACGAGGCCCGCACAAGCTTTTCAAATCTCAGGACGGGCCGCGGACAGGAAGCAGGAATTGGGCCAGGTTGCTGAGTGCAGGGGGAAAGCAGGGAGCGGGGGAACGAGAGAGATAGACCTCAAAAGAAAGGGAAAAAGACAAAAGCGGCAGGCACGTTGAGGGCAAAAACAAACAAAAAAAAACACCGGGCTCAAGAGTATGCCCGTCTCCGGCAGCCACTGCGCCCGCCTCCTTCCCTTCGGCCAAGCTCCCAGGGGTTTATTCCGGTACCACCTCGCTCAGCCATTTCAAGTAAGGTGGGTTTCCCTGGTCGATGGGCAGGCTGATAACCTCCGCCACCTCGTACGGGTGAACTGATCTAAGAGAGGAAAGGAGGCGAAGGAGAGAGAACGGTCACGAGCACGTTACCATTAAACAGCTTCTAGGCCCAGCAAACACTCTCTCCGCTCAAGACACAGGAACGGGGGGAGGCCATTCGGCCCGCTGGAGCCTCTTCTATCCGTCAGTGAGATTGCGGCTGATCTGTGACTTCATTTCCTTTCCCACCTTCCATCACCCCGTAACACTCTTCACCAATAAAAGTCTACCAGTGATCTCTCCGCTGATGAGCAATAAATGCTGGCCGAACCGTGAAAGAATAAAAAACGTCCCCTCACCCCCCGCCCCAACATCTTCCAAGATTTCCAGCACCCTTTGATATTGATTGCAAGGAGTGCGTGGAATATAACAGCTGGCAAAGTCTTAATACGATTATACGGGGCATTGGCGAGGCCGAACCGAGGGAACTGTGCAGATTTGGTGTCCGTACTTAAGGAGGGATATCGTTGCATTGGAAACAGCAGAGAAGGCCCAACTTGGATGATTTCCATGATGAAGGGGGTTTGTCTTATGAGGATACATTTAGAAGGTTGGGCCTATACTCGTAGTTTAGAAGAATGGGGAATGATCGTATTGAAGCAGAGGATGTTGACGGGGCTTGATAGGGTGGATATTCCCTGACCCGCGCCTGCAACATGGCGGATATCCAGAATTGGGGGCACCGCTTAAAACCTCTCCCACCCAGGAGGAGACGAGGAGGAATTTCTTCTCTCTCAGGGCTGTTAGTCTTTGCAACCCTCGTCCCCAGAGAGCAATGGGAGCTGATCATTGAGCGTACACAAGGCTGAGTTAGGCAGAGTTTTGATCTACAAGGGAATGAAGGGTTAAGGCCAAAATCAGGTCAGCCACCATCTTATTGAATGGCGGAGCAGGTTTAGGGCCGAATGGCCCATTCCTGCTCCTCTTCCTGATGGTCTTACGATCTTTGTGCGAAGGAGTGCTTCATGTGTGGCCTGGCCTGAATTTTAACACGATGACCTTCTTGTTTTCAACTCCCCCCACTGGAGGAAATTGCTTCCATCGCCCCTAACAAGTCCTTTAATCATCTTAAAAAGCTTGGGGGAGATCGGGTGGCGCAGCGGCGAAGACAGTGGCCCAGCCCAATGCTCTGGGGACATTCAATTAATAAAATCTGGAATTAAAAGTTAGTTTCAGGAATGGTGAGCAGAACCCCCCCCAATCTGGATGGCCACTGTCCTTTCGGGAAGGGAACCTGCCATTCTTACCCCGTGAGCGCAGGCCCACCACAAAGCAGTTGATGCTTACCTTCCTTCCGAAATAGCTCGGCGAGCCATTCGGTTCAAGGGCAATTAGGGATGGGAAATCAACTCATGGGAGTTTGGCAGGATGGACACAACCCCACAGCAGCAGCTCCCCCCCCCCCACCCCGAGGAAGCGCGAGGGTGCCGTTACAGGCTACAGGGTGCAGCATTGAGCAAGTACTGCATGGACCGACCCGCTCCGCTGTATTCTGGGCATCTCCGTGCCAGCTGAAGGAACGTTCAACGGTGACCACGCGATACAGGTTTGTGGCAAACGGAGTGCCACCTCCCCCCACTTACCGCACATACTCCGCTAAATCGCCAACCTTGGTACTTCGTGTTTTAATCATCTGTTTGAAAGACAAATAAAGGGACTGTTATGAAAACATATTTGCAGGGTTAGCCGGATTTTAACTCTCTTGTTTCTCGCGTCGTGACGGTCATGGGGGTCAAGGCCCAATTCATAAACTAGAGCCTATCGATCGAGGTTGACACTTCCAGTGTGACATTGAGGGGGGGCTCCACTGTGCGAGGTGGCAGGTGAATGTTAAAGCGAGACTAACCCATTGGAAAGAGTAGAAGGCATCTTCCCCTGTGTCCTGGCCCATTAGCTGGCCGTCATCGCATTGCTGACTGGGAAAAGTTACTACGGGCCGACTGGCTTACGGGAGTAGGCCGTGTGTTGACAGTCCGCATCACTCTTCTTCAGAGTTCACACGGACCCGAAACGCTAACGCTGCTTCTCTCTCCACAGTTGCTGCCAGATGCTCCGAGGCTTTCCGGCATTTTCCCCCTTTATTTCAGATTTCCAGTATGCATGTTTCAATTGGTAGCATTAGAATCAGATTCATAGATCACAGTGTAGAAGGAGGCCATTCGGCCCATCGAGTCTGCATCGACCCTCTGAAAGAGCACCCTAACCTTGGCCCACTACCCCCCCCCTTACCTCGCCCCCCCCCCCCACCCCACCTAACCTGCACATCTTTGGACTGTGGGAGGAAACCGGAGCACCCGGAGGAAACCCACGCACACACGGGGAGGACGTGCAGACTCCGCACAGGCAGTCACCCGAGGCGGATTTGAACCTGAGTCCCTGGCGCCACCACTGTGCTGGCCCTTCGCCGACAAACATGCTCCAGGTTCCAGACTCACTCCGGTGCTCGGGCCCCCGCTAAAAAGCCGACACTTCAGTGCAGTGCTGTGGGGGTACTGCACTATTCAAGGTGGTCTTTTCAGGAGACATTAAAAATAAACAGCCGCTCGGTCGGATGTGAAAGAAGCAACGTCGCTACTATGAAGAGCAACGGATTCAGTTCTCCCCAGTGTCCTGGCCAACATTTCTCCTCAATCAACATTGTAAAAATAGATGATCTGGTCGTTCGATGGTAGTCATGTTGTGGAAATGCCGGCGTTGGACTGGGGTGGGCACAGTAAGAAGTCTTCCAGCACCAGGTTAAAGTCCAACAGGTTTGTTTCGAATCACTAGCGTTCAGAGCACTGCTCCTTCCTCAGGTGAATCACCTTCCTCACCTGAGGGAGGAGCAGTGCTCCGAAAGCTAGTGTTTGAAACAAACCTGTTGGACTTTATACCTGGTGTTGGAAGACTTCTTACTGTGGTCTTTAGAGTCAGAGAGCTTAACAGCAGAGAGAGAGGCCTTTTGGCCCACATTGTCTGCGCCGGCCACCAAGCACCAATCTACTCTAACCCCACTTTCCAGCAGTTGGTCCGGACCCTTGTGTGAGCTCTGGCGTTTCAAGTGCTCAACTAAATGCTTCTTAAATGTTGTGAGAGTTCCAGCCTCTCCCACCCTTTCAGGCAGTGATTCCAGATTCCCACCACCCTCCGGGTGAAAGAGTGTTTCCTCAAATCCCCTCTAAATCTCCTGCACCGACCTTAAATCTGTGCCCCCTGGTGACTGATCCCTCCACTAAGGGGAACAATTTCTTCTCATCTACCTTATCTATGTCCCTGATAATTGTGTCCTCCTCAGCCTTCATTGCTCTGAGGAAAACAACGGCAGCCTAACCAGCCTCTGTCCATAGCTGAAATGCTCCAGCCCAGGCAGCATCAAAGAACAAAGAAAAGTACAGCACAGGAACAGGCCCTTCGGCCCTCCAAGCCCGTGCCAACCATGCTGCCTGTCTAAACTAAAATCTTCTCCACTTCCTGGGTCCGTATCCCTCTAGTCCCATCCTATTCATGTATTTGTCAAGATGCCTCTTAAATGTCACTATCGTCCCTGCTTCCACCAGCTCCTCCGGCAGCGAGTTCCAGGCACCCTGGTGTAAACCCTTGGTGTAAAAAACCTGCCGCGTCCATCTCCTCTAAACCTTGCCCCTCGCACCTTAAACCTATGCCCCCTAGTAATTACCCCTCTATCCTGGGAAAAAGCCTCTATCTACTCTGTTTATGCCCCTCATAATTTTGTAGACCTCTAACAGATTGCCCCTCAACCTCCGTCGTTCCAGTGAGAACAAACAGAGTTTATTCAACCGCTCCTCATAGCTAATGCCCTCCATACCAGGCAAAATCCTTGTAAATCTCTTCTGCACCCTCTCTAAAGCCTCCACATCCTTCTGGCAGTGTGGCAACTAGAACTGAACACTATACTCCAAGTCTGGCCTAACTAAGGTTCTATACAGCTGCAACATGACTTGCCAATTCTTATACTCAATGCCCTGGCCAATGAAGGCAAGCATGCCGTATGCCTTCTTGACTACCTTCTCCACCTATGTTGCCCTTTCAGTGACCTGTGGACCTGTACACCTAGATCTCTCTGACTGTCAATACTCTTGAGGGTTCTACCATTCACTGTATATTCCCTACCTGCATTAGACCTTCCAAAATGCATTACCTCACATTTGTCCGGATTAAACTCCATCTGCCATCTCTCCGCCGAAGTCTCCAAACAATCTAAATCCTGCTGTATCCTCTGACAGTCCTCATCGCTATCCGCAATTCCACTAACCTTTGTGTCGTCTGTAAACTTACTAATCAGACCAGTTACATTTTCCTCCAAATCATCTATATATACTACAAACAGCAAAGGTCCCAGCACTGTTCCCTGTGGAACACCACTAGTCACAGCCCTCCAATCAGAAAAGCACCCTTCCATTGCTCCTCTCTGCCTTCTATGACCTAGCCAGTTCTGTATCCACCTTGCCAGCTCACCCCTGATCCCGTGTGACTTCACCTCTTGTACTAGTCTGCCATGAGGGACCTTGTCAAAGGCCTTACTGAAGTCCATATAGACAACATCCACTGCCCTACCTGCATCAATCATCTTTGTGACCTCTTCGAAAAACTCTATTAAGTTAGTGAGACACGACCTCCCCTTCACAAAACCGTGCTGCCTCTCCTGGTGAATCTCCTCTGCACTCTCTCCAAGTGCAATCACATTCTTCCTATAGTGTGGTTTCGAGAACTGCAAACAGTACTCCAGCTGTTGTCTAACCAGCATTTTATACAGCTCCATCATAACCTCCCTGCTCTTATGTTACATCGTTTGTGGAGCTCTTTCAGAGGGTAGGTGCAGACTCAATGGGCCGAATGGCCTCCTTCTGCACTGTAGGGATTCTATGAACTGAAGGAAGGAAGGAGGCATGGAAGCTCGTCCTGTGCTGCAGGTGCCGTGTCCGAAGTCAGCCATTTTGCAGGCGAGCTGATGGGCTTGGCAAATTGCTCCAGGCGGGTGGTCCAGATCGGAATCACGCCTCGGCTCAAAGCTGACGTTTAGGCAGGCTCCGTTTTGCAAACAGCGGAGACTGAATTCTCGTCAAGTGTGACAAGTTCTCGCCTTCGTGAGCATCTGCAGTTGCCACCTCAGGAGGACGAGAGAGAAACTTGCAGGAGCTAGAGTGAGCGGCAGGAGTTGGTTAAGCTATGTACTGGTGCAAAGCTCAGCCGCCTGCAACCTGAATGGCCCCAAGTCCCCACTCACCCGTCGCCCGCTGTGCTGACCGCACACTGGCTCCTCGTCTGACAGCACCTCGATTTGAAAGTTTTCATCCTCCTTTCCAAATCCCAAACATGGCCTCAAACCCGACCCCCACACACACGCACGCACACACACGCAAACACTCTCTGTAACTATCTCCTGCTCTGCGAACCACTCAAGACATCTGCATTCCTTTGCATAGCCCTGGTGTTAGTCGCTCTGCGGCTGACAGCCATGGCTGCAGAGGCCTGGGACCCGAGCCCTGGAATCATCTCCCAAAGCCTTCCCATCTCTCTTCCTGCCGCCTTCAGACGCTCTGTAAAACCTTAGTCCCCTGACCAAGCCTTTGAAGTTATCTGCCCTCATGTTCAGGCTCAGTGACCAATCTGCTCATGAAGTGCCTTGGGGGTATATTGTTATGTTGAGGGTGGTGCTACAGGAATGCAATTTGTACAAATTGCGATAAGATCAGAAAATGCTGGAAAACTCATCCAGGACCCACAAAGGGAAAAGGTTGGTCATTGTTTAGGGTTCAATCCTTTATCAAAAAACCGACAAAAGGTTGGGTGGATCGGCACCATCGGAAAGGAAACATTCAAAGGATTGGAAAGAGATGCAACAGCCAGCGAGACGAGGCTGAATGGCCTGAGATTAATGCAAGAACATATGCACAGACCATTAACCCAAATCTTTGCCACACAAGTGCTGAGTGGCTGGAGCCCCATCTGATGCGCAAGCAATAAGAAAGGAAACAAATTGATTCTATACAGCGACATTCACAACCTCAGGGTGTTAGAAAATGTTTTGCAGTCAATGGGAGTACTTCTGAAGGGCAGCCACTGTTGGGAGTAACGTGGCAGCCAAACCTTACACAGCAAAGTCTCACACACAGCACTGAGATAACGTGGCTATTTTTTTTTTTAAAGTGATGTTTGTTGAGGAACAAATAATGGAGAATGCCACTGCATCGAAATAAGTGATGTTGGATTACTTTTTTTTCATATAAATTCAGAGTACCCAATTCATTTTTTCCAATTATGGGGCAATTTAGCGTGGCCAATCCGCCTAACCTGCACATCTTTGGGTTGTAGTGGCGTAACCCACGCAAACACGGGGAGAATGTGTAAACTCCGCACGGACATTGACCCAGAGCCGGGGTCGAACCTGGGACCTCGGCGCCGTGAGGCAGCAGTGCTAACCACTGTGCTGCCCCTGGGATTTCTTCTTTTTTTTTAGAAAGGACAGGCAAAACCTTTTAAGTCTCAATCAAAAGACACACCTCCGACAGTGCAGCACTCCGTCAGTGCTGCATGTGTCAGCCTGGATTAGGGGCTGTGGAGCAGGGTCTGAACCCATGACCTGCCGGCTCAAGGGGGCGGGGGTGGTGGTGGTGGGGGGGGCTGGAATGGGGGGGCTGGTAATGACAAAGCCACGGAGATGTTCGTCGGAGGTCAGTAGTCGCAGACTATCGATGTCGCTGTTAAGAGCTCCTCGGGGCTACTTTGCATTGGGCGGGGCCGTGAGCCGTTAGGAACACCCGAGGGTCATCGGTGAACAGCGCCATCTCTGCTCTCATTAACACAGAGAAGGCCGGTGGCCAGCCTCGGCTAGTGAGTGGGCCGCACGAGTGGCCCTCCTTCACCTCAGTGGGTCGCAATATTGAAATCGGACTGGTTTACGAACCGTGACCCCATGAGCAAGATTGAATATATTTAACTCATGCCGAATATTTAATCACAAATTATAGCAAATGTTAAATCATTCAGATATCAACAGAACTATCAAATTCAAATGGTGAAAACAGAAATATTTACATGCAGAGGGTGCGCACGGCTCTCATCGTCAATGTTGTGTGCAATCAGCACGTACCTCACTTTCCCTCACTTTACATATGGGGTACTTCAGTCAAAGCGGGAGGAAAAGTATACAGATGAAAATCAGCGGAATGTGGTAACCCTGCACGTGGGCAACAGCAACGGCCAACATGTCACACGTGCCACACTCAGAACCCAGGTGGGCCCCATGTGGCCCCCGGCAGCCCACCAGTGGCCTAGGCGCTTCAGGAAGACCCCAACTGGAGCTCCGGTACTGCTCCACACCGTTAGGAATGGCCTCCCACCCAGATTTCTCAGTTTTTCACACGTGGCCCGATGAAGACAGCACGTCCCTTCACGTGGGAGCTGGAGTTCGGCACACCACTTGCCCACTGTCAGGGTTATGCTCGCGTGAGCTTCAACAACAACTTGCATTTATATAGTGCCTTCAATTCAGTAAAACCTCCCAAGGTGCTTCACAAGAGCGTTTCAAATCAAATTGTACAAACTTGCCTCAAGGAGATGTCACAAGAGGTGAGCGAAAACCTGGCCATAGATTTTAAGGAGCGTCTCAGAGGTAGAGACTGAGGTTAGAGGAGCGGATGATAATAATCGCTTATTGTCACAAGTAGGCTTCAATGAAGTTACTGTGGAAAGCCCCTAGTCGTCACATTCCGGCGCCTGTTCGGGGAGGCTGGTACGGGAATTGAACCGTGAACCGTGCTGCTGGCTTGTTCTGCATTACAAGCTAACTGTTTAGCCCACTGTTCTGAACCAGTCCCGGATAGGTTGAAGGAGGGATCTCCAGGGGTTTGGGGGCCCCTGAGCAGCTGAAGGTGCAAACAGCAATGGCAGAGAGATTAAGGTCAGTGGTGCACATGAGGCCAGAATTGGTGCAGAGGCCTCGGGAGGGTTGAAGGACTGGAGGAGATTCCCAGGATCGGGGGTGAAGAGCCAGGGAGGGATTTGAAGGTGCGGACAAGATATTGCCAGAGTGGGAGCTGATGTGGGTCAATGAGCCCAGTGGGTTATACAGAACATAGAACAGTACAGCACAGAACAGGCCCTTCGGCCCTCGATGTTGTGCCGAGCATTGTCCGAAACCAAGATCAAGCTATCCCACTCCCTGTCATTCTGGTGTGCTCCATGTGCCTATCCAATAACCGCTTCAAAGTTCCTAAAAGTGTCCGACTCCACTATCACAGCAGGCAGTCCATTCCACACCCTAACCACTGAGTAAAGAACCTACCTCGGACATCCCTCCTATATCTTCCACCCTGAATCTTATAGTTATGCCCCCTTGTAACAGCTACATCCACCCGAGGAAATAGTCTCTGAACGTCCACTCTATCTATCCCCTCATTATCTTATAAACCTCTATTAAGTCGCCTCTCATCCTCCTCCGCTCCAAAGAGAAAAGCCCTAGCTCCCTCAACCTTTCCTCATAAGACCTATCCTGCAAACCAGGCAGCATCCTGGTAAATCTCCTTTGCACCCTTTCCAATGCTTCCACATCCTTCCTATAGTGAGGTGACCAGAACTGCACACAGTACTCCAAATGTGGTCTCACCAGGGTCATGTACAGTTGCAGCAAATTCCCTGAAACTCAAGCCCCCTGTAGGCCATCTTCACGGCTCTATCCACTTGAGTGACAACCTTCAGAGATCTGTGGACATGAACCCCAAGACCTCTCTGTTCCTCCACATTCCTCAGAACCCTGCCGTTGACCCTGTAATCCGCATTCAAATTTTTTCTACCAAAATGAATCACTTCATACTTATCAGGGTTAAACTCCATCTGCCATTTTTCGGCCCAGCTCTGCATCCTATCGATGTCTCTTTGTAGCCTACAACAGCCCTCCACCTCATCCACTACTCCACCAATCTTGGTGTCATCAGCAAATTTACTGACCGTATTATGGACGAATGGGACCTGGTGAGTGTTAGGCTGCAGAGTCCAGGACGAGTTAAAGCTTAAATAGGGAGCAAGGTGGGGAGTTGGACGTGGAGAACATAGGAATAGTCAAAGTTTGAAAGTGAAGCCTCAAGGACAGGCTGCGTTCTGCCCACAATGAATCCCATTTGCCACAGCGAGACCCTTCTTCAGAGGTGAAGCCTTTGACTCATGACCCATTGCTCCAGATATGCCAGTGCGGGCACCTCTGAACTGCCAACCACAGTGTAATGGCTCAGTGGTTAACCGGACTGTCCAGTATGGTCCCGTGTTAACTCTGTTCTCTCTCCGCGGAGGATGCGAGACCTTCGGCGTATTTCCGTTTTTATTTCTGAAACAAGGATGCCTTCGAGAATTGTCCGAGCTCAGCGACCCGGGGGTGAGGTTGTATCGCCCGCGACCTTTAGCATGCCTTCCACGCATCCCAGACAGGGAGAGAGTTTTCTTCCCCAGCAAAGGGGACCGTCACTGGGACTGAGGCATGAACCAAGTAGCTTACGCTCGGTCACAAATTGGGCAGTTTTTTTAGTAGCAGGCATAGGTTATTAAGGCAACAGCTCCATGCTAATACGTCAAGATTAATTTCACCCCCAATCCCACCTTAAACACTCCATGATTTGCCACAATCCCTTCACACTCTGCTACGTGTCAGAGGGTATCCCGGGTAATTAATTCCCCAAGCTCACTGGCCTTTCGGTGAAAGCTTACATCCCTGCCTAACAGGTCATGTTGTGCTGAATGTGCGATTTCTTTAATGACACCCTTTAAGCAGCTCTGGAAAAAAAAAAATGTCCTTGCTTTGCAGTTTTGTATCAGTTACTAGTCAGGTGTGAATTCACGTGAATCCGCTGACAAGCATGCTGGAAGTGGCACAGAGCGGAGATTAATCTGACTAATTAGTCCAATTTTTAACAACGCTAATGTTTTTGCCTGGCCCAGGTGCCAGTGCCTTGCAGGTTCAAATCTCGCGACAGGTTTCAGCACCTAACCTGGCCTTCCGCCACAGATCGCTGCGGTGGGGAAAGACTGCACAAGGCTTGCACCTGTACAGCCACGGCCTTCGGACGTCACACCGAAAGCGTTTGCACGTTTGGAAAAAAAATGTGTGCACGAGGGATGGGCGCCTCATTGGCAGAGCCAGCGTTTACTTTACAAAAAATAAAATAAAAAAATCTAGAGTACCCAATTTCTTTTTCCAATTGAGGGCGATTCCGCGTGGCCAAGTCCGGGATCGAACCAGGGTCCTCAGCGCCGTGAGGCAGCAGTGCTAACCACTGCATCACCGTGCCGCCCGGGGCCAGATTTACATAGAAAATAACAGGAGGAGGCCATTCGGCCCTTCGAGCCTGCTCCGCCATTCATTATGATCATGGCTGATCATCAAGTTCAATACCCTGATCCCCCCCCCCCGCCCTCAATTCTGTCCCCCCAAAAGCTATATCGAATTCCTTCTTGAAATCACACAACGGTTTGGCCTCAACTACTTTCTGTGGTAGTGAATCCCACAGATTCACCACTCTCTGGGCGAAGAAATGTCGCCTCACCTCAGTCCTAAAAGGTTTACCCCTTATCCTCAAACTATGACCCCTAGTTCTGGACTCCCTGAATCTACCCCGTCTAATCCTCCTCGAATTTTATACGTTTCTATGACATCCCCTCTCACACTTCTACACTCCAATGAATATAATCCTAACCAATTTAGCCTCTCCTCATCTGACAGCCCCACCTTCCCAGGTTCAGCCTGGTAAACCTTCGCTGCGCTCCCTCCATAGCAAGAACATCCTTCCTCAGATAAGGACACCAAAACTGCTCACAATACTCCTCACCGATGCCCTATACAATTGCCGTAAAACATCTCTATTCCTGCACTCAAATCTTCTCGCTATGAAGGCCAACATATAATTTCCCTTCTTCACTGCCTGCTGTACCTGCCCGCTTTCTTTCAGCAACTGATGCAGGAGGCCACCAAGGTCTCCCTGATTGTCCACCTCTCTCAATTTACACCCATTCAAATAATAATCTGCCTTCCTATTTCTGCTACCTATCCTCGATTGCCGCTGGAGAGGGCCGGGCCCCGCTGCGTTCCTGAACCATGGGAGGTAAAGGTCCTACCACACTGCCGTTAGCAAGAGCGTTCCAGGTTTTTTTTTTTGACCCAGACATGACGAAGGAACGGCGGCATTTCTCAACGGCAGGAGGATGTGTGACTTGGGAGAGGGACGTGGAGGTAGTGGCGTTCCCTCCGTTGAGCAGCCATCCGCTGAGAGCAAGGTCCCACGTACAGCGATGAGCTTGTCAATCTGACTCGGGACTGGTGGCCAACGCTGACCCAGGATATTGAACTAAAGTACGAATGAGGGAGCAGGAGGCCTCCAAGTCCCTCGAGCCCCTCCGTCACTCATGTAGGTCATGGCTGACCTGATTGCAACCTCACCCTGACGTTCCTGCCTGCCACCTTTCACCCCCTGGTTAATCAAGAATCTACCTAGCTCCGCCATAAAAACATTCAAGGCTCTGATCCCGCTGCCTTTGGAGGAAGAGTTCCAGAGACTCACGACCCTCTTGAGAGAAAAGGATTTCTCCTCACCTCCGACTTGAATGAATGTTGTTGAAGCCAGTGTGCTCATGACCGGACCAGCTCATTTTTAAATGTTATTTTTGTTATTTAAAAATAAAAAAGGGGGGGGCACAATTCTTCGACCGGGCCCGGCGGCAAGAGGAGGCCTGGAAAAGCAGCCTGCGAAAGGAATACCAGCGATCTCGCGCCAATCCCAACCCCCGGAAACACCTGCCAAGTGTGCAGTCGAAGATGCGGTTCTAGGATCATCAGCCATGCAAGGACCCACAGGACCCTTGGCCAATAACGCGGAGTTTCTGCGGTACTCGTTAGCGAGAGATGGCCGAAGAAGAATTTTTTAGGCAGCGACCCCATAGTTCTAGAGGCAATCTCCAACACTCGACATCAGTCAAAAACAGGCTATCTGGTCATGGTCCCATTGCTGCGTGTGTCGATGGACTGCCAACCTTTACTGTATTATGCCACTGACTGCACTTTGGCTCTGAGGCATATTGGGATGTAATAGTAATAATCTTCATTAGTGTCACAAGTCGGCTTACATTAACACTGCAATGAAGTTACTGTGAAAATCCCCACGTCGCCACAGTCCGGCTCCTGTTCGGGTACACAGTGGGAGAATTCACAATGTCCAATCCGCCTAACAGCGCGTCTTTCGGGACTTGTGGGAGGAAACCGGAGCACCCGGAGGAACCCCACACAGACACGGGGAGAACGTGCAGACTCCGCACAGACAGCGACCCAAGCCGGGAATCAAACCCGGGTCCCTGGCGCTGTGAAGGAACAGTGCTCACTAACCACTGTGCTCTGAATATAGCTTCTCTTTTTTTTTTAAACTGACACGCAATGTGATGGTGTCACAGCATCATCAAACTCCCCCACCGTCCTTGCATTTCCCAAAGGAAGGACAGGCCATTTTCAGCGCAGTTACTTCTAAGTGACTGACAGCCGGCTGGGGCAGCGGAGAGATGCAGGGTATCGCTCACAGCAGGGTTCTTCACGTCCCATCTGGGTGTGAGTGGCAAACCAGCTGAGCGCTGGGCCGAAAACACCAAACGTCTGGCTCACGCATTTCAGGGCGCTTGGGAAACCGGTTAGCAATCGATCGGGCAAACGTAAAAGTGTTGCAGGTGCTGGCAACCTCTACTTAAATGGAGGGGAAGACGGTGGGGGTTCAGGCAACCACTGCGGAGTGAGGAAACAGATGTTGTCGGCCCTGCTGAGCCTTTGCTTCATTCCGACTCTGACTGAAGTAGCGATGTTAAGCATTGCAATGTTGGACGCTCTTCAAAATTCAGCATTAGGAGGACTTTGGTGCGCTGGAATTGGAATAGCACAGGGAGGCCAAACAGGTAGAAGTAGATTTGTCAGTCGTTATGCAACAGGTGACCAATATTCAGCGGCGGTGAAGTCGGGAGAACATGGCCGCCCGCATCCAACTTCGCCCCTCGAGACCCCATCTTTTATTTCACTCAGTATAACGTTCCTCGTCAGTCTAAATTACCCCGTATGCCTCTAGTTTCCTCTCCTCAAAGAGCCAGCACTGGAATCCCTACAGTGTAGAAGGGGGCCATTCGGCCCATCGAGTCTGCACCGGCCGTCCGAAAGGGCACCCTACCAAGGCCAACCTCCCCGCCCTATCCTCATAACCCCACCTAACGCGCACATCTTTGGACTGTGGGAGGAAACAACCCACGCAGGCACGGGGAGAACGCACAAACTCCACACAGACAGTTGCCCAAGGCCGGAATTGATCCCGGGCCCCTGACGCTGTGAGGTGGCAGTGCTAACCACTGTGCCGCCCCGCCGAATCATGCCCAAGTCCCCTTGTCAAAGTGAACAGACACAGCCGTCGGTCAAACCCACGACTCGGGCTCCTTCGAGCGGTGTATGGGTGGCCTGGGTCAACCTTCACTGTTACGCTGAAATTAAGTGATTGGAAACAAACCGGTTGGACTTTAACCTGGTGTTGTAAGACTTCTTACTGTGCTCACCCCAGTCCAACGCCGGCATCTCCACATCGTTGAAACTAAGGGCAGCGGTTGACTGCACCTCTCAGCTGCATTAGCTGCAAGGCCGTCAACATTCACCAGTGAGCCAAACTTTGACAATGGCAAAGCAGTTTACAATCGAAGGTGATGGCCTGGAACCAATTAAACAATTATCTCACTGGGCAACCACACAACGTCAGTGCTTGCTTCAGATATGTGCACCCTGTGGAGCAACCTCCGCCCAGGCTGTCTGATCTGAGCCACCCTGTAATTCCTGCCAAGAGTTTATTTCTAACAGAGGTAAAACAACTCTGGCTGCTGGAAATCGGAAACTAAAACAGAAAGTGCTGGAAGCGCTCAGCCGGCCTGGCAGCGACTGTGGCGAGGGGAAAGAGAGTCACTGGTTCAGGCAGGGCTGCGAAATTTCATTCGAACTGGGCGACGCGTGGAGCTAAAACGTTAAAGGTTTTCCTCTTAGCCTGTACCCGATCCATCCAGAGTGGTCCTCTCCGGACAAGGGAAGGGGTGACCTAATAAGGCTTTTTAAACTTATGAAAGGGGGGCTGACAGAATATGTCTCAATAAGGCCGCCTCCCATTCTTCTAAACTCCAGTGAGCACCGGCCCAGCCTACTCGACCTCTCCTCAGTAGGAAATCCCTCCAAACCCAGGATCGACCGAGTGAACCTTCTCTGGACTGCCTCCAATGCCAGTATCACCAATTCCCTAATATCCTTTAGGGAAGGAAATCTGCCATCCTTACCCGGTCTGGCCTACATGCGACTCCAGACTCACTGAAATGTGGTTGACTCTTAAATGCTCTCTGAAATGGCCTCGCACGTCACTCGGTTACATTCAAGTGCTACAAAAGGGAACAACAGGAATTAAATCGGATGGACCACCCGGCAGCGACCCAGGCACCAGAAACAACAGGAAGCCCAGCCCTGTTGACCCTGCAAAGTCCTCCTTACGAACATCTGGGGACTTGTGTCAAAGTTTGGAGAGCTGTCTCACAGACTAGTCAAGCAACAGCCTGACGTAGTCATACTCACAGAATCATACCTCACAACGTCCCAGACACCATCGTCACCATTCCTGGGTATGTCCTGTCTCACCGCAAGTGATACAGTCGGGATGGAGTCGCCCTGGGAGTCCTCAACATTGGCTTCAGACCCCATTCACAATGCCCAATTCATCTAACAAGCACATCTTTTGGGATTTGTGGGAGGAAACTGGAGCACCCGGAGAAAATCCACACAGATACAGGGAGAACGTGCAGACTCCGCACAGAGTGACCCAAGCCAGGAATTGAACCTGGGACCCTGGCGCTGTGAAGCAACAGTGCTAATCACTGCGTTACCGTGCCGCCCAATGTTCATCACCAAGAGTGGCTCGGTAGACCCATCACAGAGCGGGCTGGCCGGGTCCTAAAGGACATAGCTGCTAGGCTGGGACTGCGGCAGGTGGTGAGGGAACCGAGAAGAGGGAAAACATACATGACCTTATCCTCATCAACCTGCCTTCCTCAGAAGCAACTGTCCATGCGCAACAATCTTCAGCCAGAAGTGTCGAGTAGATGATCCATCTCGCCACCTTCCAGAGGTCCCCAGCAGCACAGTTGCCACTCTTCAGCTAATTCGATTCACTCCACGTGATATCAAGAAATGGCTGAAGGCACCGGACACTGCAAGGGCTGTGGGCCCTGACAATATCCTGGCAACAGTACTGAAGACTTGGGCTCCACAACTTTCTGCACCCCCCTCCCCCCAAGCTGTTCCAGTACAGTGTCAACACTGGCATCTACCCGACAATGTGGAGAATTGCCCAGGTATGTTGTGTGCACAAGAAACAGGACAAATCCAATTACCGCCCCATCAGTCTACTCTCAATCATCAGCAAAGTGATGGAATCGGCCTTCAACAGAGCTATCAAGTGATACTTACTCGGCAATAACCTGCTCACGGACGCCCAGTTTGGGTTCCATCACTGTCACTCAGCTCCTGACCTCATTACAGCCTTGGTTCAAACATGGACAAAAGAGCTGAACTCCAGAGGTGAGGTTGACCTTGATGCAATTGACATCAAAGCAGCATTTGATCGAGTGTGGCATCAAGGTGCCCGGGCAAAATTGGAGTCACTGGGAATCAGGGGGGAAACTCTCCACTCGTTGGGAGTCATACCCGGCACAAAGGAAGGTGGATGTGGTTGTTGGAGGGCAATCATCTCAGCTCAGCTGTTTCACCAATGACTTTCCTTCCATCATAGAATCAGAAGTGGGGGTGGTCGCCGATGACTACACAATGCTCAGCGTCATTGGCCTCCTTCTGCACCGTAAATTCTATGATTCTGTAAACTCCTCAGACGAAGCAGTCCACGTCCGAATGCAGCAAGATCTGGATAATATTCAGGCCTGGGCTGACAAGTGCCAGGCAATGACCACCTCTGACAAGAGAGGACCACCATCGCCCCTTGGCATTCAATGACATTCAAGGGCCGGAATGTGGCAACTAGGGGCTTTTCACAGTAACTTCATTGAAGCCTACTTGTGACAATACGCAATTTTAAAAAAAATCTCCCAAAATCAACATCCTGGGGTGACCATTGACCAGAAATCGAACTAGACAATACATATAAATACTGTGGCTACAAGAGGTCAGGGGCTGGGAATCCTGCGGCGAGTAGCTCACCTCCTGACTCCCCAAAGCCTGTCCAGCATCTACAAGGCACAAGTCAGGAGTGTGAGGGAATATCTCCACTTGCCTGGATGAATGCAGCTCCAACAACACTCAAGAAGCTCAACACCATCCAGGACAAAGCAGTCTGCTTGATTGCTCCCCCTTCCTCAAACATTCATCCCCTCCACCACCGACGCATAGGAGCACCCTTGTTTACCAGTTACAAGATTTCATAGAATTCAGAGTGCAGAAGGAGGCCATTCAGCCCATCAAGTCTGCACCAGCTCTTTGAAAGAGCACCCTACCCAAGCCCACACCCTATCCCCATAACCCAGTAACCCCACCCGACACTAAGGGCAAATTTGGACACTAAGGGCAATTTCGCATGGCCAATCCACCTAACCTGCACATCTTTGGACTGAGGGGAAACCAGAGCACCCGGAGGAAACCCACGCAGACACGGGGAGAACGTGCAGACTCCGCACAGGCAGTGACCCAAGCCGGAATCGAACCTGGGACCCTGGAGCTGTGAAGCAATTGTGCTAACCACTATGCTACCGTGCTAAGATGCAGGAGGAACTCACCAAGGTTATGAGCCAAGATTTAGAAAACTCCAAAGTATATCATGGAGTTCACCTGACCTACAACTGTTTATTGATTTGGGTTATGATGAGGTGTTATTCAATAGAGGCCTTAAGCACTTTTAATGAAAAACAAAGTTTATTCTACAAATTTAGTTAACTTTCTATAAACACACACAGTAAGCATTTTTATCAACTACAAACATAAATACCTCACACAGCTACAGTACTCTATGTATAACCCTCAACAAATTCCCCCTTTAAACTGTTCCAATTTAATAACAAGATCCAAGTAACAACCAGAAACCCCTTTTCAAAGGTGTGGCCCAGCACACAGCACTCAAGACCTGGTTTGGATGCTCTTTCCAAAACAGCAGGTTTGAATTTCTTCCAGAAAGCAGTTATTGCTTTTCAAGTTATCAAGCAGTCTGGAAACAGCTTTTAAACTGAAGCTAGAACATAGAACATTACAGCGCAGTACAGGCCCTTCGGCCCTCGATGTTGTGCCGACCTGTGAAACCACTCTAAAGCTCATCTACACTATTCCCTTATCGTCCATAAGTCTATCCAATGACCATTTGAATGCCCTTAGTGTTGGCGAGAGACATTCCCAAGATACTGGTCTGTCTGAATTCAGCAGCCAAATGTGAAAACGAAAGCAAAAAACCTCAACCACCAAAACAAAGCCCAAACCAGAACGAAAGTAAAAACTCAGAGCCACAGCCCGGCTCCACCCATACAATGACATCACTGAAGCCATGTGATAAGACAAAACATTTCTTAAAGGGACACTCCCATGGCACTTAGGCAGCACCTTCCAAAACCACGACCATCTAGAAGGACAAGGGCAGCAGATACCTGGGAACCCCAACACCTGGAGGTTCCCCCCCAAATCACTCACCACCCTAACTTGGAAATAGATGGTCGTTCCTTCAATGTCGCTGGGTCAAAATCCTGGAACTCCCTCCTACAGTGGGTGTGCCTACATCTCAGGGATTGCAGCAGTTCAAGAAGGCAGCTCACCATCATCTTCTGAAGGGCAACTAGGGATGGGCAACAAATGCTGGGCCAACCAGTGATGCCCACATTCCTCATGCGAATAAAAAAAATCTTGCCTCAGATTCGGGCGGCACGGTAGCATAGTGGTTAGCACGGTTGCTTCACAGCTCCAGGGTCCCAGGTTCGATTCCCGGCTTGTGTCACCGTCTGTGCGGAGTCTGCACGTTCTCCCCTGTGTCTGCGTGGGTTTCCTCCGGGTGCTCCGGTTTACTCCCACAGCCCAAAGATGTGCAAGTTAGGTGGATTGTCCGTGCTAAATTGCCCTTAATGTCCAAAAAGGTTGGGTGGGGTTACGGGGATAGGATGGAAGTGTGGGCTTAAGTAGGGTGCTCTTTCCAAGGACAGGTGCAGACTTGATGGGCCGAATGCACTGTAACTTCTATGATTCTATGATAAGGGGACAAAAAAGCTGTTCACCCTATTCCAGGTGTTGTCCAACTAGTGCCTTGTATAGTTTTAGCAGTGCTTCCCTTTGAAATAAAGGCCGACATTCTATTTATCTTCCTAAGGCCCGCTGAACTTGCATGCTGGCCTTTTGTGCTTTCTGTACGAGGGTCTCCAAATCTCTCTGTGCTTCAACTTTAAGTGCAGGAGGGAGAAAGGATTTGGAGGAAATGCCCGCTAGGGTAAGTGGAAGTGGGGCGAGAGAAGAAAGGCTGCATAGACCAGGTGGGCCGAATGGCCTGTATGTGCAGTAAATCTTTTTATTTTTATATTTAGAGTACCCAATTCATTTTTTCCAATTAAGGGGGCAATTTGCATGTTCAATCCACCTACCCTGCACATCTTTGGGTTGTGGGGGCGAAACCCTCACAAACACGGGGAGAATGTGCAAACTCTACACGGACAGTGACCCAGAGCCGGGATCGAACCTGGGACCTCGGCGCCGTGAGACTGCAGTGCTACCAATGTGCAGTAAATCTGACATTGCCACATGGCTGGGGCCCTGGAGCGTGCTTGCTGATCACAAGTTGGGACTTCAGCTGATTTTCATCTCCGCATTACGTAAAACAGGATCGCGGAATGATAAAGGCCCGACCTCTTGCCCGGCTCTCCCAGTTTGTATTCCCACAATGTTTAAAGTTGCAACTCCGCATTCAGTAGGCATCTGCTGACCACATAGTAATCACAATCTCTCCTTCTGAACACGTCAGAACTGCAGACAAATTGGGGCCAAACACACTGATTGGTGTTTTCATCTGTCGCTTGTTGAATAGACAGGAACCGCAGCTGTAAAACAAACACTCCGACTCACGTCTCGCACAAACTGGTCATTCAGCCCGACCAGTCCCTACCCGTGTTTTCCCTCCCCTCGAGCCTCCTTCCACCTTTCCGCATGCAAAGTTTCCCCTTGGTGTCCGAGGACGGGCAGGTTAGGTGGGTGGTAAGGGGATAGGGCGGGGGGAGTGGGCCCAGGTTGGGTGCTCTTTCAGAGGGTGAATGCAGATTCGATGGGCCGAATGGCCTCCTTCTGCATGGTTGGGATTGTATGAATTCTAAATCCATCACTGGTGAAACTCGATTCCCTGCTCACACCTGTGTTTTATTTAGCTTTCCATTCCGTGCATCTATATTATTCGCTTCAGCCATTCCTGGTGGCAGCGAGCTCTCCACATTTTTATCACTCTCTGGGTATAAGAGGTTTCTTCACAATTCTCTTACTTTACCAGCTGCAAAGGGCTTGCCTCATTTTCTTGGGCCCTATTTTTCCTGTCTGCACCCTTTTGAAATCTGGCCTCTCGCGTGGCTGCAGTACCTTCAGCAATCAGATCCATACAGTCATTAAGGTAGGGAAGGAATTATCTAATAATCTTGTTATTAATGTCACAAGTAGGCTCACATTAACACGGCAATGAAGTTACTGTGAAAATCCCCTAGTCGCCACATTCCGGCGCCTGTTCGGGTCCACGGAGGGGGAATTCAGAATGTCCAATTCACCGAACAAGCACGTCTTTCGGGAGGAAACCGGAGCACCCGGAGGAAACCCACGGAGACAGGGGGAGAACGTGCATCTGCGCACAGACAGTGAACCCATGCCGGGAATCGAACCCGGGTCCCTGGCGCGGTGAAGCAATAATGCTAACCACTGTGCTACCATGTCGCCCGTTCAGAAGCCATTCGGTGCATCGATTTCATGTCAGCTCTCTCTTTCGTGTTGGGAGCAGAGACGGTCAATGATTTAATCTCTCCCTTGAGATGATCAATGGAATCCAACACAAAAAAGAGAGCAATCAAATCAGTCCCACTCCCCCTCTCAATCTCCACAGCTGAAGCGCCTATCCAAATTCGTTTTGAAATCATTGATCATCTCTGCTTCCAGCATCCTCTTTATGGGCTGCGCAAGACAAAACTCTTCCTCCCACCCCCCCCTCATTCCTTGCCCAAGAACTTAAATCTGTTCCCCCGCTGAGCCCTTGCACAACCAGCTAATGGGAGCCACATTTCTTTGTCGCCCTTTATCTATACCGGTCTTAATCTCGAGTACACCGAGGAGAAGAGGATCTCGCTCCTCACTCCGACACGCTGCCTACTACCCACCCCCCTCCTCCACACTCCCATTACCCGGGCCATATCCCCCCCCGCCTCTCCGAAGGCTCCCTTTATAGTCAACCTCTCTGCCCACACCGTCAGCCCTCTCCCTTCATTTCCTCATGCGTGCTCGGATCGGACTCCCAGCTGTGAATCTCGTGTAAGTGTTCTGGTACAATAAGGGCACCGTCTTTAAACACAGATTAGTCAATGTGCACTTAATCATTCCAAATTTGTCCGAAAAAAATGTGATATGTGAAAACTCACAAGCAGAACTTCGTTGTCTTCCTCGATGTTCCCTTTCCACTCGTATCTGGAGGTGGAAGTAAAGAAAATTAATAACATTGTGCGATCAAATATACATACAGGCAAATCAAACATGTACCCTCAGGATGAAAAAAATCTTGCATTCAGATAGCGCCTTTCACTACCACCGCGCAAAACTAATTTGTTTTTGAGATGTTGATTAAGGATTAAGGGCAGCAGGGGGGCGCAGTGGTTGGCACTACAGTCTCATGGCGCTGAGGTCCCAGGTTCGATCCCGGCTCTGGGTCACTGTCCGTGTGCAGTTTGCACAATCTCCCCGTGTTTGCGTGGGTTTCGCCCCCACAACCCAATGATGTGCAGGGTAGCTGGATTGGCCATGTTAAATTGCCCATTAATTGGAAAAAATGAATTGGGTACTCTGAATTTAAAAAAAAAAAGATTAAGGATTAAATATTGGGCCATGACACTGGGGTTAACGCCTTCGCCCGTCTTTGAAATTGTGCTGTGGGATGTTTTCTGTCTCTCTGACAGGGCAGACCGAGTTAAATGTTTCATCCAAAAGATGGCACGTCCAACAGTGTAGCACTCGCTCAGCACCGCACTAGACGGTAAGCCTTGATTTTTGAGCACAAGTCCCCAAGAGTGGTACCTGGACTCAAAACATTCTGCCTCAGAGGCGTGAGCACTCACCAAGTGAGCCACAATTGATACACAAGAGAGAGTCGCTTGGGTTTTGAAGATGTGCCAGTGAGTACATTGCATTGTCAAACGAGTGCGTTGTCAAACGAGTGCGTCAAAATATTTGGGTCATAGAATTTACAGTGCAGGAGGCCATTTGGCCCATCGAGTCTGCACCGGCCCTTTGAAAGAGCACCCTACTTCGGCCCACACCTCCACCCCATCCCCGGAACCCAGTAACGCACCTAACCTTTTTGGACACTAAGGGCAATTTAGCGTGGTCAAACCACCTAACCTGCACATTTTTGGACTGTGGGAGGAAACCGGAGCACCCGGAGGAAACCCACGCGGACACGGGGAGAATGTGCAGACTCCGCGCAGAGAGTGACCCAAGCTGGGACCCCTGGAACTGTGAAGTTACCGCGCTGCCCGGTCCTCTCAACTACTTCAACAAATGGGCAGCACAGTGGAGCAGTGGGTTAGCCCTGCTGCCTCACGGCACTGAGATCCCAGGTTCGATCCCGGCTCTGGGTCACTGTCCGTGTGGCGTTTGCACATTCGCCCCCGTGTTTGTGTGGGTTTTGCCCCCACAACCCAAAGAGGTGCTGTAGCCATCTGGGATGGCCACGTCCCGATTACAAAATGGACACTTGCAAAGAATGCAGGGAAAATTGGACAATACTAAGAAACGAGCAGGTGCAAGCTCCGTCTGTTGATTAGAACCTTAAGCTCTCAGACAGGACAGAAACTGCTAAGCAATCTACTTACTAATGAGCCATCTCCGGGGACAAAAGGGAAACATTTAGATACACAATGTTAAGGCAGACACCCCGGCGCCAGAAGAGGCTAAAACAAAGCAGACCAACGGTCACCAGGACATGCCCAGCGATCAGGGAACCACCCCTCTATTGGAGGAAGATCGATACGACTGATTGGGAAAGACCCAATTAGTTGAGGCCAAGTTCAAGGCCCACCCAAAAGCGCGCGAAGCCCTTTTTAGTATAAAAAGTATTCCCCAAGTGAGGATCTTTCTTCTTTGGCTTTGCTCTCAGCGAAGAGAGAGACCAGCCTAGCAGCTGCATCAGACCAAGTTCCAAGTCAACGCTACGAGATAGACGCTCCTAGTTGCTACCCTGTAACCAGCTCAACCCAGCAGCCTCAGAACCGAGCAACGACCATTGTTCCTCTGACGGAGTGGGCGCCCAAAGCTAAGTATAGGCTTGAGTAATAGTGGCAGTTTAGTTTGTAGAGTTTTGTGCATGAGTAGATTTGACTGTGTGTAAATAAATGAGCATTGCTTTTGAACTTACTAACTGGTGTATCGAGTCATTGATCAGTATTCGGTTCTGAACCTTGTGGCGGTGTCGAAAGATACCTGGCGACTCTTGAGCAAACGTAATTAAACAGAGCCAAATTAAAAGTCAAACGTCCAAAGTTAGCAACAGTGCAGGGTAGGTGGATTGGCCAAGCTAAATTAACCCTTAATTGGAAAAAATGAATTGGGTACTGTAAATTTATTTAATTTTTTTTTTTTAACTACTTCAACAAAGTGTCGCCACATCAAACTGTACAGATGAGAGTCTACTGGATTAATTTTCCGGCCCACGCAAGCAGGAGATTCAACAGATCACGTTGGCCGTGTCATCTTTTGGATGAGAAGTTAAATCGTCTAGTCTGGCCTCTTAGTTTTCATAGATTTCATAGAATTTACAGTGCAGAAGGAGGCCATTCGGCCCATCGAGTCTGCACCGGCTCTTGGAAAGAGCACCCTACCCAAGGTCGACACCTCCACCCTATCCCCATAACCCAGCAACCCCACACAACACTATGGGCAATTTTGGACACTAAGGGCAATTTAGCATAGCCAATCCACCTAACCTGCACATCTTTGGACTGTGGGAGGAAACCGGAGCACCCGGAGGAAACCCACGCACACACTGGGAGGATGTGCAGACTCCGCACAGACAGTGACCCAAGCCAGAATCGAACCTGGGACCCTGGAGCTGTGAAGCAATTGTGCTAACCACCATGCTACCATGCTGCCCATGCAAGAGTGTCATGCAAGAGTACCTTTAAGAAATGGGCGTTTATAAATGGGTGTGTATATAAATATCTGTAGTGAGAGTACCTTTAAGAAATGGGTGTTTATTACTGCAGTGATGTCAGAGAGTGGGTGGAGCTGGGCTGTCTGTCAGCTTTTTACTTTCGTTTTAGGCTGTTTGCTGCAGGGTGTGTTTTAGTTTCGTTTTCAGAGCTGGATAGCTGCAGTCACAGCCAGAAGGTGTATGAATCTCTCTCTGTAATCTAAAGACTGTAAATCGATCCTGGTGATTTAAAACTAATAACAGTAGTGACTTTAACCTGATGTGCTTCTGGTAAAAGGTGTTTTAAGTCTTATGGATGTTAAAAGGAAAGCTTAAAGGATTAATTAGTGTTGTATTCTTTGGGGGTTGTATTTGAATTGATGGTTGCTAAGATGTTCACTGTATGTTTTAAAAAGGTTAACTTGTGTTCATAGAATAAACATTGTTTTGCTTTAAAAAATACTTTTCCATTTCTGCTGTACCACACCTGTAGAGTGGGCCGTGTGCTCCCCACACCACAATCTATTAAAAGTTCTGGGTCAGGTGAACTCCATGATACCCTTTGGGGTTCTCTAAACCCTGGCCCATAACAGTTGGATATGAACCTTCCCCAACCTAGAAGGGCAAGGTGTATAGGACCACCACTACGTTCTCGTTCCCCTCTGAGTAATGATCAATAAATCAGCACTTGTGGCTCCTCCATAACTGTCCTTGAGTAGGTGGTGTTGTACTGCCTTAAGTACAACCCATTGGCTTGCTGGATCATTTCAGAGGGTAGATAGGAGTCACCCGTATTGCTGTGGGTCCGAAGTCACATGTAGGCCAGACCAGGTAAGGAAGGCAGATTTCCTCAAATAAAGTTAATCAGCGAACAAGGTAGGGTTTTTTTTTGACAACTCAATAGTTTCACAGTCACCATTGCTGAGGGCAACTTTTTTTAATGCAGATTTACTCAATGAACTGAATTGACATTCTTCAGCTGCTGTGCTGGAATTTAAACTCCCGCCTCCGGGTCACTCGTTCAGGTTGAAACGTCCACTGTGCTGCCCACCAAAAGGCCTGAAAGCCCCTGTCTAACAGCATGCTGGCCGCACCTACACCACATAGACCGCAGAGACTCGCCGCCCCCTTCTCAAGGGCAATTAGGGATGGACAATAAATGCTGGCCTTGCCAGTTAAGGCACAAATAAAATAATGTCCCAGAGCAGGAGAGTTCTTCTGGTGCCTTGGCCAATATTTGTTGCTGAAGCAACGAGGCAGAGACGGATCAGAAAGCTGTGAGTGGAACCTTGAGCGACATTCAAGATTGGATCGGGGGGGAAGGCAATGAAAGAAAAGGAGTTGAAGGGACAACGTGAGGGTGGGTCACATTTTTGCTCGCATGGATTAAAAGCGACCACAAGGATCCCTTGCGTCCAATGGCCGATTGTGGGTACAACCCCCATGTGTTCCATGCAAAAACTCACGTACACAGACGTTATCTGCGGGACGATGTTTACACAGGCTGCCAGCTTCTTCTGCACAACGTCCCTGGAAGATTTAAACAGAACGAGAAATGTTAAATGTTAACTGTGCACTGCAAAGCGTGAATTGCCTCTTTCATTTCCTTGAAGCATGATTTGTGATGGTATCAAAGGGGCTCGTTTAACCGGATGAATCAAGAGTAATTTTTTTTAAAATCTCGCACTTTTTTTTAGCCAAGGACTCGCTAAACAAGGCTGCAGGTCCAAGCGGAAGTGGACCATGTTTACAAATCCACGGGCCCCCCCGGTGCAATTCTCCGCCACACTGTGTAAAGCATCCTGAAATTTCTACAAACACGTTGCCCAATTAGTGGGTGCGTTGCACTATGTTGCAGAAAATGCTGAGTTTTCCAGTGCCTTTTGGATTAGGGTTAGGGTTCTGCTATCTTCACCCCCCCCCCCCCCCCCCAAGGTAAATCTATTCAGTTGAATTTACTGTCAATCTTAATCCTTGACGAGGAGGGATGTTAAATCATTATAAGGGCTATACTAGCCCTCGAATTTGTCTTAAAATAAAATGTCCTCACTCTCAGGAGTATTTAGAGGAAACAGAATAAAATATACTTACTAGGTGTGTTACAATCGAAATGAAATGAAAAATTAAATGAAAATCGCTTATTGTCACAGGTAGGCTTCAAATGAAGTTACTGTGAAAAGCCCCTAGTCGCCACATTCCAGCGCCCGTTCAGGGAGGCCGGTAAGGGAATTGAACCGTGCTGCTGGCCTGCTTTCAAAGCCAGCGATTTAGCCCTGTGCTATAGACATAGAAGTTAGTGCAGAAGGAGGCCATTCGGCCCATCGAGTCTGCACCGGCTCTTGGAAAGAGCGCCCTACCCAAGGTCAACACCTCCACCCTATCCCCATAACCCAGTAACCCCACCCAACACTAAGGGCAATTTTGGACACTGGCAATTTAGCATGGCCAATCCACCTAACCTGCACATCTTTGGACTGTGGGAGAAAACCGGAGCATCCGGAGGAAACCCACGCAGTCACGGGGAGAACATGCAGACTCCGCACAGACAGTCACCCAAGCCGGGAATCGAACCTGGGACCCTGGAGCTGTGAAGCAATTGTGCTAACCACTGTGCTATCGTACTGCCCTCAAAGTTAACCTCAAGTTAACCTCTCTCAATACATAGAATTCCTCATTGAAGGATTCTACAGAAATTAGGGTCTTGAGGGGTACCAAGTAAGTCTACTTTTTATAATGGTGACTTAATTATTGTATTGGAAGGCAAATCATTACATTACAGTAATTATTGCAATATTGCAAAGTAAAATAAAATCATCCATCCAAAATAAAAATGCAAAATAAACCAACCTACTTGCAAGTAAAAATAAATGCAGGATATTCAAACAAATAACAAACTAAATGTATACACACAATCCAAGTATTAAGCATAGTCTCGGTTTTGTCCCAGCTCAGAGGTCTATAAGGTTTCAGTTGTGTCTGTCAGCCAGATCAAATCTTTTTTTTTTTTAAATATGTTTTATTGAAATTTTTTTCCCAAACAACAATTTTTCCCCTCTTACAAAGCAAACGCAACAATAACAATACAGAAATTTTAAACAATACACAAGTAACAAAACCCCTTTATCTTTGACCTAAATTAAACTAACCCCCCCTCCCCCCTGGGTTGCTGCTGCTGGTCATCCGTCTTCCCTCGAACGTTCCCCGAGGTATTCGAGAAATGGCTGCCACCGCCTGGTGAACCCTTGAGCCGATCCTCTCAGGGCAAACTTTATCTGCTCCAGTTTAATGAACCCCGCCATATCATTTACCCAGGCCTCCAGTCCGGGGGGTTTCGCCTCCTTCCACATGAGTAGGATCCTGCACCGGGCTACTAGGGACGCAAAGGCCATGACATCGGCCTCTTTCGCCTCCTGCTCTCCCAGCTCTTCCACAACTCCAAATAGAGCTAACCCCCAGCCTGGTTTGACCCGGGCCTTCACCACCCGCGAAATCACTCCCGTCACTCCCTTCCAATACCCTTCCAGTGCCGGGCACGCCCAAAACCTATGTGCGTGGTTTGCCGGGCTCCCGCCACACCTCCCACATTTGTCCTCCACTCCAAAGAACCTGCTCAATCTTGCTCCCGTTATGTGTGCTCTATGTAGCACCTTAAATTGAATCAGGCTAAGCCTGGCGCATGAGGAAGAGGAATTTACCCTGCTTAGGGCATCAGCCCACATACCCTCCTCTATCTCCTCCCCTAGTTCTTCTTCCCACTTTCCTTTTAGTTCGCCCACTGACTCCTCCCCCTCTTCCCTCATCTCTCGGTAAATCTCTGACACCTTGCCCTCTCCGACCCACACCCCTGAAAGCACCCTGTCCTGTATCCCCTGTGTCGGGCTGTGTCGGGAGCAACGGAAATTCCCTCACCTGTTGTCTAGTAAACGCTCTCACCTGCATATATCTCAAGAAATTTCCCCGGGGCAACTTATACTTTTCCTCCAATGCTCCCAAGCTCGCAAAAGTCCCATCTATAAATAAATCGCCCACCTTCCTAATTCCCAACTGGTACCAGCTCTGAAATCCTCCATCCATTCTTCCTGGGGCGAACCTATGGTTGTTCCTGATTGGGGACCCCACCAGGGCTCCCCGCACCCCTCTCTGTCGCCTCCACTGTCCCCAGATATTCAATGTTGCCGCCACCACCGGGTTCGTGGTAAACTTTTTAGGTGAGATCGGTAGCGGCGCCGTCACCAGCGCCTCTAAACTCGTCCCTTTACAGGACTTTCTCTCCAGTCTTTTCCACGCCGCTCCCTCACCCTCCATCAACGTATCATTGCCACATTGGCGGCCCAATAGTAATCGCCCAAGTTCGGTAGTGCCAATCCTCCTCTGTCCCTACTACGCTGAAGGAACCCCCTCCTTACTCTCGGAACTTTCCCTGCCCACACGAAGCTCGTGATGCTCCTATCTATTTTATTAAAAAAGGTCTTGGTGATTAGTATAGGGAGACATTGAAATACAAATAAGAACCTCGGGAGGACCATCATCTTAATTGCTTGCACCCTGCCCGCCAGCGATAGAGGCTGCATGTCCCACCTCTTGAAGTCCTCCTCCATTTGTTCTACCAGCCGTGTCAGATTAAGTCTGTGCAAGGTTCCCCAGCTCCTCGCGATCTGAATCCCCAGGTATCGGAAGTTTCTTTCCACTTTCCTTAGAGGCAAGCCTTCTATCTCTCTACTCTGGTCCCCTGGATGTATCACAAATAATTCACTCTTCCCCATGTTTAGCCGATACCCCGAGAAATCCCCGAACCCCCTCAAAATTTGCATAACCTCTATCATCCCCCCTGCTGGGTCCGACACGTATAACAATAGGTCAGAGCCAGATCAAATCTAACGTTCAACCAAATTTAAAGGTAACCATTTGTTTTAAGGATATCATAATCATTGTCTATCTTACTCTATAGTTTCTTTGTTTTAGAATTATTAAATGCTCAATCAAAGTGTTTTTTGCATATGCAGGTATCCTTAGCTTGATGTAAATATTCCCAAGGCCCCACCTGGCAAAACCTTGTCAAGGTTTTGAGTTTTAACACGTGCTATTCTCACTCTGCAAGGATTCAAATTTTTCATTAGCCGAGTTAAATCCTTAACACCTTAATGCATTCTCACAGCATTGCAAAGTGTTTCAAGACAAGAAAATTGCTTTTGAAGTATATTTGTTCTGTAGGCAGCCCGCTTCCCCACAGGAAGTTCTATAACAGCAATGAGATGGAGAAAATGAAGACCCTGTGTGTGTGTGTGTGTGTGTGTGTGTGAGAGTGGGGGATGGGGGGCAGTAAATCTGACTAACAATGGGTCAAAAGAGAGCAAGATTGAAGGCCAGTTTCTCAGAAGAAAGTGGACAGTCATGACACCCAGGATTCTGTTCACGGTTGCACAGTGGTTAGCACTGTTGCTTCACAGCGCCAGGGTCCGGGGTTCGAATCCCTGCTGGGTCACTGTCTGTGCGGAGTCGGCACGTTCTCCCCGTGTCTGCGTAGGTTTCCTCCGGCTGCTCCGGTTTCCTCCCACAAGTCTCAAAAGGCGTGCTGTTAGGTGAATTGGACATTCTGAATTCTCCCTCAGTGTACCCCAACAGGCGCCGGAGTGTGGCGACTAGGGGCTTTTCACAGTAACTTCATTGCTAATGGAAACCTACTTGTGACACTAATGAAGATTATTATTACTTTGATGTGTCAGTGATTACGACAAAGGACTGGAAATTAAGTGGTGGCCATGGCTGCAGTTGATAATAAAATAGGAAGCATAAAAAATAATTCCGAGGGCAAAGGAATCTGAAGGAGGATAGCAAGAAGATGGCCAAGTGGCCAACAACAGGTGGAGTCCAAGGTCACCAAATGCGAGCTGGAACATCTGAATTATAAAGAAAGTGGTAGTTACACTTTGTTACAGACAGAGCTAAGAGATCCCACAATCAACAGATCAGGCCAAACCTCTGCAGTCCTGCCACATCCAGTCGTGAATGGTGCTTGGCAATTAAACAATAAACTTGGAGGCAGGCTCCACAAACATCCCCAATCACAATGCCGGGGGAAGCCTAAAACGCAAGTGCAAAACGCACAATCATCTGAAGCATGGGGAACCACCTTTAGCCAGCGGTAATCTGCCTCGGTCTCCTCTGGAGGTCGCCAGCATCACCGACGCCCGTGGTCAGCCAATTCGATTCGCTCCACTTGACACCACGAAACGGCTGACGGCAGGGAATTTGGTAAAGGCTATGGGCCCTGGCAACATCACGGAGGTAGTGCTGCAGATCTAGCTGCGTCACTAGCGAAGCTACTCCAATACAGCCACAACACTGGCACCTAGCCGGCGCTGTGAAAGATTGCCGAGGAATGTCCTGCTCACAAAGTGCAGGGCAAATCCAATCCAGCCAATTACTGCTTCATCTGTCCGCTCTCAATGACCAGCAAGGCGATGGGATGTGCCACTGACGGGCTTTCAAGCAGCACTCTTCAAGATGTAGGATCAGTTTGGGTGGGGCCTACACGGCCCCATGACGGTAGTCACACTTCAGGGCAGAGCGCAGTAAAGGCGGCCCTAAGAACGGCACAGCAATAACTGCGGTGATTTTAATCTTCACAGACTGGAGGAGTTAAATTGGCAAAAGTAGACTCGAAGATGAGTTCACCGAGTGTATTCAGGTCAGTGAGGTGCCACCGTCCGGATGAAATGGTTAAACCAAGCCCTTCGGCTGCCTGCTCACATGGATAGAGAGGGACCTGTGGCATTATTCTGAAGAGCAAGGGCACTATCCCCAGTGTCCTGGCCAATATTTGTCCTTTCGACAATATCACCAAATAAAAAGGCTCAGATTACCTGGTCACGTGCTGTTTGTGGGAGTGTGCCGTGAGTAAATTTTTTGCCCCGAGTGTAATAGTGAATATACTTCATCGGCTTTAAAGTAATTTGACATGTCCGAAGGTGGTGAAAAGCACGATATAAATGCAAGACTTCTTTTCTTCTCAGTGAAGCCAGATTGCTGTCACGCGATGATTAAATGGTGGCAGAAGAGAAGGAGGCCTTCAACGTCCAGGGCGACTCGCGGCAAGAATTCCGCTACCCCACCCTTTCTCCTGAGCCCTGTATGTGTTTTCTCTTCAGGCGCTTAAGAGAGTCCCCTTAAAGCAGAGTACGTCAAGGAGTGATTTAAAAGAGGTGTTTTTTATGACTTAGGCCAGGCCTTTGAGATTATCATAGAATTTACAGTGCAGAAGGAGGCCATTCGGCCCATCGAGTCCGCACCAGCTCTTGGAAAGAGCACCCCACCCAAGGTCAACACCGCCACCCTATCCCCATAATCCAGCAACCCCACCCAACACTAAGGGCAATTTATCATGGCCAATCCACCTAACCTGCACATCTTTGGACTGTGGGAGGAAACCGGAGCACCCGGAGGAAACCCACGCACACACGGGGAGGATGTGCAGACTCCGCACAGACAGTGAGCCAAGCCGGAATCGAACCTGGGACCCTGGAGCTGTGAAGCAATTGTACTATCCACAAGGCTACCGTGCTGCCCCTTGAGTAGATTGGCCATTTAGGTTAAGAGTTCCCTAATTAGTGGACCAATCAGGGAACCCCTTTCCGTGTATATAACAGGGAGTGTCAGAACCTCTGCACTCCAGGTATAGACAGCAAGCTGAATGCACATGGTTGTTCGGCTGCTGTGTTTGTAAATAAAAGTGAAGGGACTTCTGCCTCCGTGAACTTATTACAGTGTTGAGGTTTACAAGGAATTTCTTTAAAGACTACACAGGGGCAAGCGGCTTGGACTGGCAGAAGGGTTGGTGACCATCTTCCAAATCCGTGATCTCTACCATCTAGAGCAAGGCACTACAAAGTGCGGGTCGTGACCCGCGGGTAGGTGTCGGGAGATCGGGAGCGATTGGTTGCGGCATTCCCGTGATGGTCTCGATCGTGGTTCTCAAGTGCTCAATGGCTACCACCGGCATTTAAATTGAGAATTGCGGCCGCTACCAATTTAAAATGAGAACGAAATGAGACTGTGTGCAGTCTTCCGACCATAAGTGGAGCTGCACACTTGACGTTTTTGTGAGGGCCACGAAGAATCCAGCACGAGTTTTAAGGATACAAAGTAATAACATTTATTTACAATAACATATATACATAACAGTAGCAGTAACTTCCCTTGCTACATACTCCTTCCTGCTGGTTCCTGAACTGGCCAGCTTTATTTATACTAGGAGTTTACTAATGGTTTCTCCGCCCCCCTCATTGGGGAAGCTCATACTCCCACAGGATTGTGGGATAGTCATTAGTCCCCAGCCAATGGTAAGTAGGCAGGTTATAACAAGACGTGAAGTCCTGTTTGTATATTCTTTGACGCAAAATCATGGGGGAGAGCTTCTTCCGTGTTCTAGCTGTTAGCAAGCAAGGCTAGAGGATGGTGAATATGGATTGTTTTGCTCCAAGGACGAGATGGCCAGAGGCACAAATAGGCAGTGTATCTACTGGACAGGATCTCAGAACCGGATCTGGAGAGAGAGCTGCTCAGGAGAGTCCAGGGCAGGACAGAGCAGTGCTGGTGTCAGCTCTGTACAGAGCTCCAGGACCTCTGGTTAACAGCCTACAATGAAGAAACTTAATTGGGGAACAAAGCAGTATAAAGATGATTTTTTGAGGTATGGTTTTGTCAATTGTGCCAATGCAAATAAAGATGCAAGACCCATGTGTGTCATATGCAGTAAAGTAGAAGTAGTGGCAAACGAGAGAAGTTTCAAATTTTGAAAGAGAAGTGGTGGGTGAAAAATTCCTTTTGAGGTTGAGACCCCAGAGTCAGTTATTAACTTACAGCTGACTCCAAATTAAAATGCTATGCTGCTGTACTTGACCTGTGATACCACATTAAAAATACACCTAAAGCCCACCTAAAGCAGTCAACATCATAGAATCGACAGTGCAGGAGGTAATTCGGCCCATCGAGTCTGCACCGGCCCTTACAAAGAGCGCCCGACTGAAGCCCACATATCTACCCTATCCCCGTAACCCAGTAACCACCACTTAACATTTTTTGGACACTAAGGGAAATTTAGCATGGCCAATCCACCTAATTCGGACTGTGGGAGGAAACCGGAGCACCCGGAGGAAACCCACGCAGGCACAGGGAGAACGTGCAGACTCCGCACAGACAGTTACCCAGCCGGGAATCGAACCTGGGACCCTGGAGCTGTGAAGCAACTGTGCTAACCACTATGCTACCGTGCTGCCCACATTCTGGTGCAGCATCTCCCAGGAGTATCCAGTGCTGAGTAAAACAAGCATTTTGTTGCTATTGCCCTTCACGACGACCTACATGTGCAAGGTTGGATTTTCTGTTCTCACAAAAGATGAAAAGAGCACAAAGGAACTCTCCACCTGATTTGCGCATTGCCCTCTCCTCTTGTGAACCTGATTGGACGGAGATCGTGAGGACCAAGCAGGCTCCCTTTTCGCATTAAAGGTAAGCAACGTGGCGTGTGTTGCGAAGGTCGGCTGGCGTGGGTCGTGATCGTCAGACGGTTGGCAAAAGTGGGGTCCGGGGAATTAAAAAAGTTCTCCTCCAAGCCACACACTATCCTGAACTGGAAACATATCGGCGGCATTCCTCCACTATCGCTGGGTCAAAATCCTGGAATTTCCTCCCGGGACTGCAGAGGTTCAAGGCAGCGATTCACCGCCACCTTTTCAAGGACAATTAGGGATGGGTCATAAATGCTGGTCTAGTCAGCGATACCCACATCCCGTGAACGAATATCAAAAAAGAGAACATATCTTAAGTCACGAACAAAAGAATCAGAGCCGACATTATGACAAAAAAGACAAACACGGTGTGATCTTCTGATCGGGAATGAATTACCTTAAAGGGCAGTGGAAAAAGATTCGGCAGTAACTTTCAAAAGGAAAAACTAAAGGTCTCTGGGTTTGGGAGTGGGACTAGTTGGGTAGTTCTATCAGAAAGCTAGCACATACATGAGGGACTGAATAGCCTTTTCCTGTGGTGATTTTGATGCTCCTTGGGCAGTTACGGGGCGGGGGGGGGAAGTGGTTAAAACCAGCTACATGCCAACACACACGGCATCATCCATCAACCTAAACTCAAGAACTGGAAAGGTGTAGATGAACGGCTCCGATCTCACCGTGCAATCTCTTTCGCAACCTTCATGTTGGGGCAGGTAATGAAGGCCGCGGAGTGGGTGCCGGGCGCGTAGGTTTCCGTCGCCATGGAGAACAGTCTCAATCCCACGCTCCTCAGGCCGGAGAACATCAACAGTGTAAAAAGCAGAGCCTGCAGAAGGTAAGGGGACGAAGGAGATCAGTGTGCTATCTTCACATGGTGTTCTCTGTGAAGCACCACCAGTTACAGGAGTCTACAGGCTACTTACAAACACACGCCAAGAGGCTTCAATTATTTGGCCTAGACTGCACTAGTAAGCAGGTGATGCTCGGAGAAACGGATACCTCAGGTCAGGATGGCTAGAGACCCAGGGTCATATTCTGGGGACCTGGGTTCAAATCCCACCATGGTGGAAATTGAATCCAATAAATATCTGGAATTAAAAGTCTATTGATGACCATAAAACCATTGTCGATTGTCGCAAAGAAAACCTAGCTGGTTCACTAATGTCCTTTAGGGAAGTAAATCTGCCGCTCTCATCTGGTCTGGCCTACATGCGACTCCAGATCCGACTCTTAAAAGCCTCAGAACTGGCCTAGCAAGCCACTCAGTCCTATCAAAAACCGCTGCAAAGTCAATGAAAAGGAAATAAACTGGATGGAGTACCGAAGACTTGCGCTCCAGAACCTGCCACGTCCCTATCCAAGCTCTTCAAATACAGCTGTAACACTGACACCCACCGGAAATGTGGAAAATTGCCTGTGCACAGAAAGCAAGGCAAATCCAACCCAGCCAATTACTGTCCTGTCAGTCTACTCTCCATCATCAGTGAAGTAATGGAAAGGATCATCAACAGTGCTATCAAGTGGCACTTACGCAGTACTAACCTGCTCACGGAGTCTTAGTTTGGGTTCCGCCAGGGTCACCCAGCTCCTGACCTCATTACAGCCTTGGTTCAAACATGGACAATGGAGCTGAATGCCAGAGGTGAGGTGAGAGTGACTGCCCTTGACATCAAGGCAGCATTTGACCGAGTATGGCATCAAGGAGCCCGAGCTAAACTGGAGTCAATGGGGCATCAGGTATATGGGAACACCACCACCTGGAGGTAATAATAATAATAATCGCTTACTGTCACAAGTAGGCTTCAATGAAGTTACTGTGAAAAGCCCCTAGTCGCCACATTCCGGTGCCACATTTCGGGGATTGAACATGCGCTGCTGCCTTGTTCTGCATTACAAGCCAGCAATTTACCCCACTGTGTTAAACCAGCCCCAGGAGGTTTGCCTCCTCCAAGTCACTCACCATCCTGACTTGGAAATACATTGGCCGTTCCTTCACTGTTGTTGGGTCGAAATCCTGGAGGTCCCCCCCCCCCCCCCCCCCCAACTAACAGCACAGTGGGTGTACCTACACGAACTGCAGCGGTTCAAGACGGCAGCTCACCACCAATTTCTCAAGTCCAATTCGGGGATGGGCAACAAACGCTGGGCCAGCCAATGAAGCCCACATCCCGTAAAAATGAAAAAAAAAAATAGCAGCAGCTCCCCTCAGCCAAAGGAATTCTGGCAGATCACACGCTACCCTTAACATCAGAGTCAAGGTCAGTAAATGAAGGCCGTTTGCTCCCACCCTGCCTGGTTCTGCTGTTAATGATCCACCAACTCACCCATCTGAACATCTAAGTACATCCCATTCTCCCCCTGGTGTATTTGGATTTACTTCACATCCTGTGGGACTGGGCCCAGTTTGCATTGCCCCATTCCAGCCTCGATTGCCAGCGGTCCTGCCCAGGAGCAAGTCTCCACACACCCAAATGCAGCATGCTCAGAACGTTCACACCAAACGAGTATCTTGACCCAGTGCCGTTCCCCTGCCTTTTCCCCATACCCCTGCACATTACTATTCAAATAATTATCTGTCGCCCGCTCCAATGCCTCCACCACACTTCCAGTCGGTGCATTCCTGACCCCAACCACGCGCGGTGTCTTTTTCTCACATCGCAGTTACTTCCCTGGCAAATCACTTTCAATCTGTGCCCTCCCCTTCTACGAGTGGGAACACTCTCTCCTGATCTACTCTGTCCAGCCCACCCACCCTGGTTCTGAACACCCCCCAATGGCTCAGAGAACGAGGGGGTGAAAATCCTGGCACCCCGTGGCATCCAAGTCGGGCAATACATTTGAAAAAAATATACTAGGGAGTTGAAGAGATCGTAAACATTTGATTCATTCATTAGATATGGACCCCCACCCCCACCCAAAACCATTCTCTCCGCCCTGTCTCCCTGGTGTCAGAGTGGCTCAGTTGGCTGCACTCTCACCTCTTGAATCAGGTTGCAGGTTCAAATCCCACTGCAGAGACTGGAACCTACAATGGCTGCTAGCATGCTCGGCATGGAGGGAGCCCGGCGCTGTCGGAGGAGCTGTCCGCCGGATGTGACATTAAACCCCCTCAGATGGACGCATCGATCCCATGATCCCAGACTGGCGGAGGGAAGCAGGGTGGCATGGTGGTTAGCACTGCTGCCTCACAGCGCCAGGGACCCGGGTTGCTGCCACTTATGCTCCCATCGTTCTTCATCCAACCTCAGCAGCGCTTCCTGCCACCTCTTCCCCCATGTACCTATTCGGCTTCCCCTCAAGCGCTAATCACCTCAACCAGTTTTTGCAGCCGGCAGCGTGACATCCTCAGCGCTCTCTGGCTAAAGAGGCTTCTCCGGGTGACCTCCTTTCCTTCATGGTCCCTTAGTTTTGGTGTGCCCCCACCCAGAAGTGGAGGCATTTACCCCGAGCAAACCCTTTCAGAGTTTTAAAAGGTTGCTCCTCACTTCACTCCGCAGCCTCTCACATCCAGACAAACAGTCACTAAGGGACAATTGGAAGGAGGGGAGGATGGAAATGGGAAAATGTGTTCAATGCACCCCCCCCCCCCCCCCCCCCCCACCGAGGTCGAGTGAGAAGATCAGGCTCGTTAGAGGGTAAAAGGAAAAATGAACTTACAACCATGGTGGTTTTGAAGGGGCTTTGCTCAAGGCCTAGTCTCAGGCTGCCCAACGCCTGATTGAAGTCGCTCATTACCCTGTGCAGACACCAGAGAAAAGGCGTTGGAAACAGGCACAGGATTATGTTATAGAACAGTCCACACAGAAAGTGACCACTCAGTCCATTGCGCGCGCGCCGGCTCTTTCGGTAGTGTCCGCCGTTCGAGGCTAAAACACCACGATAGTCGCCGTTTTGGAGAGAGATCTTAGCATTCATGCAGGGCCATAAGCAAGTTGCCCGAGGACATTCAGGTCCGTTGATAGGTGGGGCAGGGGAGAGAGGGAGAAGTAATATCAGGTAAACGTGCGGGGGGGGTAAAAGAAAAACACGATTAAAAATTTCCCCTCCTCCAAGGCGAATTTCCTCTCAACAGTTGGCTGCGGCCCTGCAGTTTTCATTCTGACCCCCAAATCAGATTGAGCGTCCAAGCCACAATCCAGAGATTGGAGCGCAACAATCTGGGCCGAGGCCAGAGCAGCGGGAGAGCTGCACTATAGGAGGAGCCGCCTTTCATCTGAAATGTTAAGAGGGCCTTCTTGGGTGGATGTACGAGATCCCACAACACCATTGCGAAGAGGAGCAGGGGAGTCACCCCCTAAATCCTGGACAATACTTAGCACTTGATCAGAGCCACAGGATTATCTGATCATTTGCTGCTTGTTGGGGCTCAGTGAGTGCGCATGTTTAACTGATCCATTTCATAAATTACAACAAGAACAACACTTTGGAAAAGTACTGCATTGGCTGTAAAGCGCTTTGGTAAGTGGAGGTTATGAAAGGCACTGTATAAATGCAGATCTCTCTTTAATATTTTTCATATGCGAGTTTTGTTGGGGAGTAACTACTCGATAGATTATTTCACTCGTCTCAGGGCAGGTCTCAGGAATCACAATGGGATGAAAGACCGATTGATTGTTATGTTGATAACATAAGTTCTCTTGTTATATCAAGAGAACTCTGGTCCTAAAGGTGACATCTTTTACATCTAACCCCGAATGGGCAGACAGGACCCTGTTTCAGTGGCCATCAGAAACATCGAACGTCCAACTGTGCAGCACTCCCTCGGAACTGCAGTGTTGGACTCGGTGATGGGCTTGAAGCCACAACGTCCCTGTTTCAGGAGCGAGTGCCAACAACTGAGCCGAACCAACACTTTTCATTTCCTGCTTTCCTTATACCTGCCAGAAGAGCGGAAGACAGTCACTCCGAAACACGGCAGCTACCAAACTCCGTCAGACTAGACAAGAATGCTCAGATAATCTGGCTTTGAATAAAGGATAGATATTGGCCAGCACACGGGAGGGGGGAAAAAAAAACCTCTGCTCCTCTCTGAAATGGTGCCAGGGGATCTTTCACATCCACCTGAGCAAGAAGGTGGGTCCTCCATTTAATATCACATCTGAAAGATGGCACCTCCAACCATGCAGTGCTCCCTCAGTACTGCACTGGACCATCAACCTTGATTTTCGTGCCAAAGCCACTGTGGTCAGCACCGTAGCACAGTGGGTAGCACTGTTGCTTCACAGCTCCAGGGTCCCAGGTTTGATTCCCGGCTTGGGTCACTGTCTGCGCGGAGTCTGCACGTTCTCCCTGTGTCTGCGTGGGTTTCCTCCGGGGGCTCCAGTTTCCTCCCACAAGTCCCGAAAGACGCGCTGTTAGGTGAATTGGACATTCTGAATTCTCCCTCCGTGTACTCGAACAGGCGCCGGAATGTGGCGACTAGGGGCTTTTCACAGTAACTTCATTGCAGAGTTAATATAGGCCTACTTGTGACAATACAGATTACAAAAAAAGGGGGGAATGAAGGGGACAAGGTAAAATGTTGAAAGTGAGCAGCAAGCGGGGGAGTGAGGTGGAACCTTTCCCGCCAACGGGTACAGCCCTGTGGAATAACTTAGCAGGAAAGGATACTGAAGCAGGAGGACTGAGGCAGCTGGGGTGCTGACTTTCTGTTTTACCATCAGGACGTTACTGGACTATTTCCTGACTTCCTGTGTATAGAGGATTAAGGATGGATCTTGGACCGATGACATTCATGTCACACATGTACCACAGCGTTCCTATCTCCAACAAGAGACAATCTAATCATCTCCGCGTGGCAATCAACAACACGGCCATTGCTGAACCCCGCACCATGAAAATCCAGCGGGTTACCACTAACCAGAGACTTGAGCAGACCAGCCATACAAATACCATGGCGACAGAAGGTCAGAGGTTAATTCACCTCCCGATTCCCCCAAACCACATCCAATATCTACAAGGCACTAGTCAGGAGTGCGATGGGACACCCTCCACTTGCCTGAATGAGGGCATCACCAACACTCAAGAAGCTCGACACCATCCAGGACAAAGCAGCCTTCCTTGAGATGCACTCCATCCATCATACTCCCTCCATCGCCGACACACAGTGGCAGCAGTGTGGACCATCTACAAGACCCACTGAAAACAATTCACTGAGCCCCCTTCAACAGCAACCTCCCCCCCAAACTCGCAACCTCCACTGACAAGGACAGCAGATACATGGGAACACGACCACCTGAGGTTCCCCGTCCAGGTCACACACACCCACCCCGATTTGGAAATAGATCATTGTCCCTTCGCTGCCGCTGGGGTCGAAATGCTGAAACTCCCTCCCCAACAGCATTGCGGGTGTACCCATACCGCTGTGATGCAGCGGGATCATTATGGTGGCTCACCACCACCTGAAGGGGCACTTTGGAATGGGCAGCAAATGCTGGTCTGGCCAGTGACATCCGGATCCCGTAGTGGGAATCTGGGAACTCTCTCCTCCCAATAAGCTGTGGATGCTGGGGGTTATTTGAAAATTCCAGGACTGGGCACGATAGATTTTAGTTGAGTATTAAGAAAGTGTGTCAATTGAGTTAAGGATCAAATCGGCCATAGTTTCGTTGAAAGGTGAGACAGGCTGGAACGGCTTATTCCTGTTCCCTGGGGCTGATCTCGGTGGCCTGGGGCCTTCAAGAGAGGAATGCTTTGGAGTATTCTTTCCTGGTTTTGGTCCTGATTTTTTTTTGTCCTCTCCCAGAAGAGTACGTGGGCCTTGCATGGGAGCAGAAGCTCCAGTCATCATGGAGAGGGGTCAGCTTGATGCACCAACTTGCCTTTCCCTGTTAATTTTCTATGTTCCTCGAAGAGGCAGCGCATGTACTGTCAAATAAAGAGTGAGACTGACAAGACAACAGTGGGACAACACTGCTCCCCCTCCCCCACCCCTCCCTTTGGGAGTCAGTGCGCAATGGGAGGTAATGGGTGGTATCAAACACACATTCTCTCCCCCCCCCGCCCCCAGGCGAGACAGCCCATTGACATTTGTTTTCACGAAGCAGTTAGACACAGCACTTGGGGCGAAGGGGATCAAAGGATAGGAGGGGAAAGTGGGATTAGGTTATTGAGTTCGCTGGTCAGCCATGACCAGAATGAATGGCGGAGCAGGCACGAAGGGCCGAATGGCCTCCCCCGCTCCTATTTTACTAAAGTTGACACTCAAGAGTCACAGAGCAAAGATTCACACGTGTCCACGGCTGTTCCTTTTTGTGTGAATGAATGTTTTCACCTATTTGCTAATGATCTAAATCCGCTTCCTGGAGCCCAGAGGCATGAAAGGGCCAGAGGGATGGGCTTGCTACAGCTAACTCTTCAATCAGCTGAAATAGCACGACACGAGGCTGATTTAGATGTTGAATTTGCATTTCGCCGAGTTGCTGCTCAGCTGGAATGTCTACTCAGAAGAGGTAATTAGTGTTCACTAACACAGCGGCCAAGCCTCATCACAGATAAGCTGCACCAGCAGCGGATTTTCAGCCCAGTGTCCCAGCACGGAAACCTGAACCTATAGGCTCTCCGAAGGTTTCGTGGGTTGACTGCACCATTCAGTCAGACACTGAGCCGGTGTGATTCCCAGCTGGTACGCCTGTCAAAGGATCCTAGGGCACTATACATCAGACATGGGAGCTCTGGGCAGTATTTGTTATCCGGTTACAATCGCGTTGCTGTTTGAGAGAGTTGCTCAAGGCCAAGACCATACTTAGCTACAGTTCCCCACCACCACCACCCGAAGGTCAAACAGCTCACCAATCCTTCTGAACCCATGACCTCTACCACCTAGGAGAGCAAGAGCAACAGATGCATGGGAACACCACCACCTGCTAGTTCCCCTGCAACACACACACATGAACGAAGAAACAAAAAAGTAAAATCCCCATGCCTCACAGTAAAGATGGTTCTGTGAACGGCATTGGTCCCCTTATCCAAGGAATCCTACAAACCCTACAGTGCAGAAGGAGGCCGTTCTGCCCATCGATTCTGCACTGATCGTCCGAAAGAACATCCCACCAAGGCCCCCCCCCATCCCAACTTGCACACCTTTGGACTGTGGAGGAAATCCACGCAGACACGGGGAGAATGTCCAACAACAGTCACCCAATTCAACCCGGGTCCCTGGTGTTGTCAGGCAGCAGTGCTAACCACTGTGCCACCCTTAAAATCTTGCGCAGGACCGTGAGTATCGCTGGCCACGCCACCATTTACTGCCCACAAAATGGCCCTTACGAATTAACCATCAGGTCGTGGGGTGGGTCTCGAGCCCAAAGCCTCTACCTCAGAAGCCGGGACACGACCCACTGCACCACAAGAGCTCCTTACGAGATATACTGGCATTGGAGGCAGTCCAGAGAAAGTTCACCCGGTTTTATGGAGGGATTTTCTTTACATAGAATTTACAGTGCAGGAGGCCATTCGGCCCATCGGGTCTGCACCGGCTCTTGGAAAGAGCACCCTTCCCAACCACACACCTCCACCCTATCCCCATAACCCAGTTACCCCACCCAACACTAAGGGCAATTTTGGACACTATGGGCAATTTAGAATGGTCAATCCACCTAACCTGCACATCTTTGGACTGTGTGAGGAAACCGGGACACCCGGAGGAAACCCACGCACACTCGGGGAGAACGTGCAGACTCCGCACAGACAGTGACCCAAGCCGGGAATCGAACCCTGGAGCTGTGAAGCAATTGTGCTGAGCTGTCAATGTTGGGCCTGTGCTTATTGGAGTTTAGAAGAATGAGAGGTGAGCTAATTGACACATGTTGGATTCTCAGGAGGCTTCAGAGCAGAAGTAGGCCGCTCGGCCCATCGAGTCTGCTTCGCCATTCGATGAGATCATGACTGATCCGATATTATCCTCAACTCCACTTTCCCTGCCTTATCCTCATAACCCTCGATTCCCCTACTGATTAAAAAGCGGTCTATCTCAGTCTCTACAGCTCCCTGCAGTAAAGAATTCCACAGATTCACTACCCTCTAAGAGAAGAAATTCCTCCCAATCTCGGCCTGAAATGAGTGATCCCTCACATCTTGAGGTTATACCCTCTGGTCCTAGACTTTCCCGACAAGAGAAACATCCTCTCAGCATCTACCCTGTCAACCCCCTCCCAGCCCCCAAGAATTGTATTACCATTCCTTCATTGTCGCTGTGTCAAAATTTAGGAAGTCCCTACCTTACCAACACTGGTGGTGGTGGGGGTGGGTGGGTGGGGCCTTCCTTCACAGAGGCTGCAGTGGTTCAAAAATGCAGCTCTCAGCCTTCTTCAGGGCAACGAGAATTGGACAATAAATGCCGGCCTTGCCAGACGCACAATCGAAGCCAAGCGAGAGAATTTTAAACATATCAGGTGTGCCTTTTCTGAGGGAAACAAGCACAAAATTACACCTCAGAATTCTGCTCCCACACATGGATCCAGCGTGTTGGCAGCTCTTGGTGTAGCTCTGGGTGACATGTAGGGGGTAATTGACCCATTAGAATAGCCTTGTTGTGTCACTACGAAGACGGGGACAGCCCTGCCCCCCAGGATGTGCGCTTGTTTTGCTCCAGCTCGGCAGGGAAAAAGAAAGTTAGAGAGAGGATTGAGAGATTTGGCCGTTTGGCTGTCCCTGTACCCGAGCCAGATTGCGGACTTCAACCAGGCCACACGTACGAATCGCAAGCAAAAGATCTCATGGTCGACTCCGGCAAATGCTGACGCCAAACTAAAACCATTCCCCTCCGTCACATACAAGGGGCTTTTGGTTATGGTGCGCGCTCACTTGAACTGACCCACCATTCATTTGATAATGGCAGTTGCTCAGATTAAACATTTCTCCTTGAAGCCCACCCCTCAGTCTGTGCAACGTGCCCCAATGCTGGCTGTGCTTCATCCGGTGCATGGGAAATGTGGGCGTTGCTGGCTGGGCCAGCATTTGTTCCAAATCCCCAACTATCTTTGAATTGAGAGTCTTCATTTCAGAGTCAACCACATTTGCCGTGGCCATTAGACTTTTAATTCCAGATTGTTATTGAATTCAAATTTCACCACCCGCCATCGTTCGAATTCGACCCCAGGTCCCGAGAGCATCGCCCTGGGCCTCAGGATTCCTCGTCCAGCGACAATACCACTCCGCCGCCACCACCCCTAAATGCTCCACATCAATCCCGGCGATGTTGACAACTGATATTTATAACTTGCTTCCTTAATGCCAACTGCTAGAGGTTTGGCCAGCTACTTATTTCTCAGCTTTTTGGTTTCCATTCTCAAGTTCACCCAGCGATACCACAAAGTGCATTAAGTTTCAACTCCGTCCACTTGTCCACCACTTGGGTCTGTATTAATAGAGGGATTTGTCAGCCACGAATGCTTTCTGTAAAGTCTGGCTATCAGCAAACATCAGAACTCAAAACCATCGACCGGCTGCCAGCCGGGTTCAGCTCCAGATGTAGCTGTTAACAGGAAGATGGGCTCAGGACTGGAGCGTTCATCGCCACTGAGTCTGTTCCACCATTCAATCAGATCCCAGTTTATCTGACTACCTACTTAAATTGCCAGCATATTCATCATTGGGTGAAAAACTATTGGTCTGGGAGGTGACAACTCTCTCCTCTGAGCACAAACTAGTTAGCATGGGTAAGTCCTGGAGCAGGAATATCACATTGCTGAAAGGGAACAACTGCAGCCATGTTTTGCTGAAGAATCTCACTCCTCTTGACTGCATCTCTGACTCCCAAAAGGTGCACACAATAACTCTTCCTGATTAAAGTGAGCCTGCCCTTCGGCACACTCCAAAAACCAAAACCTTTTACAGCCAATCAGTTGTTTCTGAAATGGCTTTCCCCCGGCACCCTGACCCCGGTCTCCTCCATCACCCGGACCCCGGGCTCCCCCGGCACCCAGACCCCGGGCTCCCCCGGCACCCTGACCCCGGTCTCCTCCATCACCCAGACCCCGGGCTCCCCCGGCACCCAGACCCCGGGCTCCCCCGGCACCCTGACCCCGGTCTCCTCCATCACCCGGACCCGGGGCTCCCGGACCCCGGTCTCCTCCATCACCCGGACCCCGGGCTCCCCCGGCACCCTGACCCCGGACTCCTCCATCACCCGGACCCCGGGCTCCCCCGGCACCCTGACTCCTCCATCACCCGGACCCCGGACTCCCCCGGCAGCCTGACCCCCCCGGCACCCTGACCCCCCCGGCACCCTGACCCCCCCGGCACCCTGACCCCGGGCTCCCCGGCACCCTGACCCCGGACTCCCCCGGCACCCTGACCCCGGTCTCCTCCATCACCCGGACCCCGGGCTCCCCCGGCACCCGGACTCCTCCATCACCGGACCCCCCCGGCACCCTGACCGCGGGCTCCCCCGGCTCCCCTCGACCCCCGGACTCCCTCACCCGGACCCCCCGGCACCCTGACCCCGGGCTCCCCCGGCCCTGACCCCGGGCTCCCCGGCACCCTGACCCCGGGCTCCCCCGGCACCCTTACCCCGGACTCCCCCGGCACCCTGACCCCGGACTCCCCCGGCACCCTGACCCCGGGCTCCCCCGGCACCCTGACCCCGGGCTCCCCCGGCACCCTGACCCCGGGCTCCCCCGGCACCCTGACCCCGGGCTCCCCCGGCACCCTGACCCCGGGCTCCCCCGGCACCCTGACCCCGGGCTCCCCCGGCACCCTGACCCCCGGCACCCTGACCCCGGGCTCCCCCGGCACCCTGACCCCGGGCTCCCCCGGCACCCTGACCCCGGACTCCCCCGGCACCCTGACCCCGGACTCCACCGGCACCCTGACCCCGGACTCCCCCGGCACCCTGACCCCGGGCTCCCCCGGCACCCTGACCCCGGGCTCCCCCGGCACCCTGACCCCGGGCGCCCCCGGCACCCTGACCCCGGGCTCCCCCGGCACCCGGACCCCGGGCTCCCCTGGCACCCTGACCCCGAACTCCCCCGGCACCCTGACCCCGGGCTCCCCCGGCACCCGGACCCCCCCGGCACCCTGACCCGGGCTCCCCCGGCACCCTGACCCCGGACTCCCCCGGCACCCTGACCCCGGGCTCCCCTGGCACCCTGACCCCGGACTCCCCGGCACCCTGACCCCGGACTCCCCTGGCACCCTGACCCCGGACTCCTCCATCACCCGGACCCCCCCGGCACCCTGACCCCCGGACTCCCCCGGCACCCTGACCCCGGACTCCCCCGGCACCCTGACCCGGGCACCCTGACCCCGGGCTCCCCCGGCACCCTGACCCCGGGCACCCTGACCCCGGGCTCCCCCGGCACCCTGACCCCGGACTCCCCCAGCACCCTGACCCCGGGCTCCCCCGGCACCCTGACCCCGGGCACCCTGACCCCGGGCTCCCCGGCACCCTGACTCCCCGGCACCCTGACCCCGGGCTCCCCCGGCACCCTGACCCCGGCACCCTGACCCCGGACTCCCCGGCACCCTGACCCCGGCACCCCTGACCCCGGGCTCCCCCGGCACCCTGACCCCGGACTCCCCCGGCACCCTGACCCCGGACCCCCCCGGCACCCGGACCCCGGGCTCCCCCGGCACCCTGACCCCGGACTCCCCGGCACCCTGACCCCGGACCCCCCGGCACCCTGACCCCGGACTCCCCCAGCACCCTGACCCCGGCTCCCCCGGCACCCTGACCCCGGGCACCCTGACCCCGGGCTCCCCCGGCACCCTGACCCCGGGCTCCCCCGGCACCCTGACCCGGGCTCCCCCGGCACCCTGACCCCGGCACCCTGACCCCGGGCTCCCCCGGCACCCTGACCCCGGCACCCTGACCCCGGGCTCCCCGGCACCCTGACCCCGGCACCCTGACCCGGACTCCCCCGGCACCCCTGACCCCGGACTCCCCGGCACCCTGACCCCGGACTCCACCGGCA